>NC_044977.1:138679564-138696599 GCF_008728515.1 Papio anubis | reverse complement strand
TTAAACACTTCGTTCAGTTACGTATTGCTAGAAGATAGTTTTCTACAGAGATATATTGGTAAAACACTATGCTGGTTAATTTGTGGACAGTTTTTATCCTTATGAAATAGGATATTAGAGGACATATAATTCTTGGTTACGTGTTTTTATAGAAGCAGTTCCCTCTATTATTTAGTACATTCCAAAGTTTATACCTATTTATATGTGTGTGCCTGTGTGTGTCTGTACAAAATAGACTGCCATGTTCTTTCTGGATAATGCTATTTAAATTCAAGCAAGTCCCTCATAATTCTACTAGAATTGCATTTAAGCACTCTTTTTTTTTTTTTTTTTTTTTTTTTTTTTTTTTTTTTTTTGAGACAAGTCTCAGCTCTACCCTTGAGCTGGAGTGCGTGGCGCGATCTTGGCTCACTGCAAGCTCTAAGCACTCGAGGTTCATGCCACTTCTCCTGCCTCAGCCTCCCGAGAGTAGCTGGGACTACAGGCGCCTGCCACCTCGCCGGCTAGTTTTTTGTATTTTTAGTAGAGGCGGGGTTTCACCGTGTCAGCCAGGATGGTCTCGATCTCTTGACCTCGTGATCCGCCCGTCTCGGCCTCCCAAAGTGCTGGGATTACAGGCTTGAGCCACCGCGCCCGGCCGCATTTAAGCACTCTTTAGGTAAAACTAATCATAAAAACTAAGCTCAAACGCATTGATATAAAGTTATATTCTATTAAAATATCACATATATTTTAAATATTACTATTTCACATATTCTTTGACCTAATTAATTATGAAAAACACAAAAGGATAAATATGCACTAGTCATATTAGCATCTATAACAGTAAGAAAATTAATAATTTTTCAAACTCAGAAATTTAAAAAATTTCCTGTATTTTTATCTTTCCTGGCCAGAGAAATTGTGTTAACAGCAGGCTAGGAAGAATCATTCCTAATTTTTGTGAACATGATTAGTGTAGGCAGGGCCTTAAATACATTTCTCACTAGTGCATCTATTTTTAATTTCTTTCCTTCTTTTCTTTTTTTTTTTTTTTATTTTTTTTTGAGATAGAGTCTGGCTCTGTGGCCCAGGTTGGAGTGCAGTGGGGGGATCTTGACTCACTGCAACCTCCACCTTCCGGGTTCAAGCGATTCTCCCGCTTCAGCCTCCTGAGTAGCTGGGACTACAGGCACGCACCATGCCTGGCTACTTTTTTTTTTTTTTTTTGAGACGGAGTTTTGCTCTAGTTGCCCAGACTGGAGTGCAGTGGCCTGATTTCAGCTCACTGCAACCTCCACCTCCCAGGTTCAAGCGATTCTCCTCCCTCAGGTGCCCGAGTAGCTGGGATTAGAGGCATTCGCCACCACATCTGGCTAATTTTGTATTTTCAGTAGAGAAGGGGTTTCTCCATGTTGGACAGACTGGTCCTGAACTCTCGACCTCATGTAATCTGCCCTCCTCGGCTTCCCAAAGTGCTGGGATTAGACATGAGCCACGGCGCCTGACCTATTTTTAATTTCTAATTCAACATGAAATTCTTAGTTAACTGTCTCTAAATTGCTGGCTATCTACAAAGCCTTATGCGGAACACTAAACTTTGACTGAGTATTTTATTTTATTATTATTATTATTATTTTGAGAAGGAGTTTTGCTCTTGTTGCCCACGCTGGAGTGCAATGGCGTGATCTCGGCTCACTGCAACCTCTGCCTCCGGGGTTCAAGCGATTCTCCTGCCTCAGCCTCCAGAGTAACTGGGATTATAGGTGTGGTCACCACACATGGCTGAATTGTTGTATTTTTAGTAGAAACGGGGTTTCACCATGTTAGCCAGGCTGGTCTTGAACTCCTGACCTCAGGTGATCCACCCACCTCAGCCTCCCAAAGTGCTGGAATTACAGGCGTGAGCCACCACATCCATCCCCTGAGTATTTTATTTTTAACTTTTCTCTTCCCTAGCAAAAACATAAAATGGATCTTTTTTTAAAGTGTGATAAGGATATATCTGGTGAATTTTTCTTCCGAATATTCAAAAATAGATTTTCTGCATCAGCAATTACAGTGCTCTCTCAGCCAAGAAAGTATCAATAAAGTGCATTCTGCACATAAAATATAGAGTGAATCAACCTTAATGTATGAAGTTTAAGCAAAATGAAGTCATTTCAAAACAACAACAAAACATTCTTAACAGAGTTTGAGATTTTTAAAAATTATTAATGCCTTCATCTCTTTGGTAAGTTTTCATGTCTGGATTTTGGATTTGTTGTTATTTAAAATAAATGCATGGGCAGTTGGTATTGTACAGGGCAATTCTTTCTAATTTTATTTTTGTTTGTCATGATTTTGAACATGATGAATAACACTTACTTGGTTTGGATCTCAAAGTATAGAAGATGTTGGTTAGGCATGGTGGCTCATGCCTATAATCCCAGCACTTTGGGAGGCTGAGGCAGGAGGATCACTTGAGGTCAGTAGATCAAGACCAGCCTGGCCAACATTGTGAAATCCCCATCTTTACTAAAAATAGAAAACAAATTAGTGTGGTGGTGGATGCCTGTAGTCCCAGCTACTCGAGAGGCCGAGGCAAGGGAATTGCTTGAACCCAGGAGGCAGAGGTTGCAGTGAGCCGATATCGCACCACTGCACTCCAAGGAACAGAACGAGACTCTGTCTCAAAAGAAGAACAACCAAAAAACATAAAGAATACAAGATGGACATTTAAAGAAGATGCCATTTTCATTTCTTCTTATAGACAGGTATGGACTTTTAATAATCTTCATTGTTATCTTTATATCTTCAGCATGACAAGGAAGCAGCATCTTACAAGGAGAGGATTTTTTAGTACACAATTTTCCACAAGCTTTATGATATAATCATTTCTAATTCATATAACCATGAAGCAACAAATAAAAGTTATGAGATTCTGAGATTTTGTTTTGAAAAGTGACCACGAAAAACTAACCTTTGGTGATAAAAGTAAGAACACAGTTATTATAGGGAGTTAAGATGTCTAGTTAATCACTGGGAAGGAGCCTGAGGGAGTTTTTTATTATCTTGTTATGGGTAATAGTTTCACGGGTGGAATTACACATACGTTTCATCTACTTGTACATTTAAAGTTACTGCCATTTCGTCTATATATGATATATACTTCAAGAAAAATATGGGCCGGGTGCCATGGCTTATGCCTATAATCTCAGCACTTTGGGAAGCCAAGGCAGGCGGATCACTTGAAGCCAGGAGTTCTAGACCAGCCTGGCCAACATGGTGAAACCCCGTCTCTACTAAAAGTTCAAAAATTAGCCAGGTGTTGTGGCATGCACCTGTAGTCCCAGCTACTGAGGAAGCTGAGGCACTAGAAACGCTTGAACCTAGGAGGCAGAGGTTGCAGTGAGCCAAGATTATGCCACTGGCTCAAAAAAAAAAAAAAAAAAAAAAAAAAGAATCAGACCCAGCTGGATGAGAGAGACATATTACTATGATTCAACAGTCAATTATTACTTAATACCAATCAATAATATTTGACAGAAAGTCTATGTGATGTTTAAATAGAAATATATGGCCGGGCGTGGTGGCTCAAGCCTGTAATCCCAGCACTTTGGGAGGCCGAGGCGGGCAGATCACGAGGCCAGGAGATCAAGACCATCCTGGCTAACGCGGTGAAACCCCGTCTCTAATAAAAATACAAAAAAAATTAGCCGAGCGTGGTGGCAAGTGCCTTTAGTCCCAGCTTCTCAGGAGGCTGAGGCAGGAGAATGGCATGAACCTGGGAGGCGGAGCTTGCAGTGAACCTAGATCGCGCCACTGCACTCCAGCCTGGGTGAAAGAGCAAGACTACGTCTCAAAAAAAGAAAAGAAAAGAAAAGAAAAGAAAAGAAAAGAAAGAAAGAAATATAAACAAAATTTAATTGATTTTCTTCATTTCTCTAATTTTGGAAAAACTAGACAGTCTGTATTACATCATATTCTACACTTATTACTCTTTTATATTCATCCTTCTTTGTCCACATTCTTTGGCAATAGAAATGCCGTTCTCTTTCCACAGTGGGGCCAACCATTTGTTCATTTCTTGAAAAGGATAAAGCTGGAATTGAACCACACTACAAATCCTCTATGACTCTGATTCTGTTCTTTTTTGAGTTAAGAGTATTAGGACAACATAGGTTATGTGTATGTGAGGTTTTATTTTAGAGACGTGGTCTTGCTCTGTTGCCCAGGCTGGAGTGCAGTGGTACGATCATAGCTCGCTGGGGTTCACTGCAGCCTTCAACTCCTGGGCTCAAGCAATCCTCCCGCCTTGCGTCCCCAGTAGCTGGGACTGTAGTCTGAGCCACTGTTCCCAGCCATATGTGTCTTTTTTTTTTTATGAGATGGAGTCTCGCTGTGTCGCCCGGGCTGGAGTGCAGTGGCCGGATCTCAGCTCACTGCAAGCTCCGCCTCCTGGGTTTGCACCATTCTCCTGCCTCAGCCTCCCAAGTAGCTGGGACTACAGGCGCCCGCCACCTCGCCCAGCTAGTTTTTTGTATTTTTAGTAGAGACGGGGTTTCACCGTGTTAGCCAGGATGGTCTCGATCTCCTGACCTCGTGATCCGCCCGTCTCGGCCTCCCAAAGTGCTGGGATTACAGGCTTAAGCCACCGCGCCCGGCCTATGTGTACTTTTAAGTATGGTAAATTAAAGGGTTTAGGACTCAGAAAAGTCTTTCAAAAGAGTTTATTTTTTTTGAGATGGAGTCTAGTGATGTCACCCAAATTGGAGCGCAGTGGCACAATCTCGGCTCACTGCAACCTCAACCTCCTGGGTTCAAGGTATTCTCCTGCTTCAGTCTCCCAAGTAACTTGGATTGCAGGTGCACACTACCATGCCTGGCTAATTTTTGTATCTTTAGCAGAGATGAGTTTTCACCATCTTGGCCAGGCTGGTCTTCAACTCCTGACCTCAAGTAACTCACCACCTCAGCCTCCCAAAGTGCTGGGATTACAGGAGTGAGTCACTGCACCCGGCCTTTTATTTTTTATTTTTATTTTTATTTTTCAATGTAGGAAAAAGACTAAGCATCAACTTGAAAAAAAAGAAAATCACCTATCAGCAATTATTAGAAATGTCTGGTTAAAAAAAAATCGTAAATCCACTTTATTTCTCGTTGTTTAAAATATTCTCATCACTTCTTGTCTTGTTTCATTTATCTTGTTCTTTTTTTCTGTGTGTTTTTGGGGACCTCATAGTTTCTGAAATGTGTGGAGCATATTTTGTTAATTTGATGATTTCTTATACCAAAACAAAATGAATCCTGCCATACCAATGTCAGTAATCTTTCCTCAATAAATTTAGAATCTTGAGCTCGGAGGCATTAAAGCCTTTTAGAAAGGAAACACAAATAAAAAACATGAATTTTAAAAATCTGTGATGCTAGGGAGAGGATAATGCTCCAAACTTTTACAAAATGGAGGGATGGGAGAGAGGCAAGCGCTGAGGAAAGGTCCATGCTGGTGTGTAACTATTGGTTATACCTCATCACATTTAATTTTACCTTTAAAAATTCTGTGGGAAGGATAGGGTTTCTTCAATCATCACTTCCCTAAAGAACAATAAAGAAAAAAAAAAAAAGGAATTTTTGCTTAGAAACCCCCTGAAGGAATTTGGGCACAGCAGTGACTTTTAATCTTATCTACACAGGTATGTTCCCTTTCTCTCAAGTCCCATTGTTTGTAGAGTTTTTAGCAGTTGAGCAACTGGTCTTCCTAATGGCCACCTCAGGAAGAAATTGGTGGGGAAAAAAATGAAGGTGAACCTAAGGATCTCTAGATAATGGTTCAGGTAAACACGTGTGTGCACTACACACCCACACACATACATTGCATTTGAAATAACTACTCCAATCTACTCAATTTCAGCTTCTTATTTCTAAAATTATGATTAATAAGTAATCTCTGAAGTAAGTTAAAATGTGGAGATAAGCATTGTTTTGTTTGTTTTTTCTTTCTTTTTATTTTTTTTAGAGCCAGGGTCTTGCTGTGTGCTGTGCCACACAGGTTGGAGTGCAGTGGCATGGTCGTGGCTCACTGTAAGCTCAAACTCCCTGGGCTTAAGTGATCCTTCTGCCTCAGCCTCCAGGTCTCTGGCATTACGGGTATCAGCCACCACGCCTGGCTTGAGATAAGCATTTTTCGATGTTCTGTTGTATCTATTTCCTGTAATAAATTGCACCTCAAACTTAGCACCTTAAAACAACACTGAAAATGAATTATCTTTTCTTACTTTTTGTTTGAGATGGAGTTTCGCTTTATCGCCCAAGCTGGAGTACAGTGGTACAATCTTGGCTCACTGCAGCCTCTGCCTCCTGGGTTTAACCAATTCTCCCACCTCAACCTCCTGAGTAGCTGGGATTACAGGCATGTGCCATCACGCCCAGCTACATTTTGTACTTTTAGTAGAGACTGAGTTTCACGATGTTGGTCAGGCTAGTCTCGAACTCCTGACCTCGGGTGATCCGTCCTCCTCGGCCTCCCAAAGTGCTGGGATTAAAGGTGTGAGCCAACATGCCTGGCCTCTGTGACACCTTTCTAAATCCCAAGCTCTTGTCCAGCGTCCTGGAAGAACTGGGTCACATATGGGTTTGAAGGATGAATGTGTGGTTTTATTGAGCAGTGGAGGTGGCTCTCAGTGGGATGAATTGGGAGCTGGAAGTGAGGGATGGAGTGGGAAGACAGTCTTCCCCTGGAGTTGGGCTGTCCAGCGGCCAAACTCCTCTCCGACCACCTCCAGGCGAACTCCTCTCAGCATTTAGACGTGCCCCCTCTTCTCCCTTTCTCTGCTGTGTCTGTCCGCCATTTGTCTGCTTATCTCATCTCCTCATCTGCTGGTCTGCTCTGGAGCCTAGGGTTCAGGGTTTATATAGGTGCAGGACTGGGGGTGTGGCAGGCCAAAAGGCAACTTTTTGGGCATGAAAACAGGAATGCCTATTCTCATTTAGTGCCACGGGTATCCAGGCTTGAGGGTGAGGCCTTTGCCCAAGAAGCACCCCCTTTTACCCAGTATTTTCCCACCTCCTGTTTTTATCAGCTGTGTACAGGACAAGGGTACATCCTATTAAGAATTAACTGCACATCTTGGATATCCTTCCATTTGGTATTCTAAAACTAGGACCTAGGTATCTTTTTTTTTTTTTTTTTTTTTTGAGATGGAGTCTTGCTCTGTCATCCAGGCTGGAGTGCAGTGGCACGATCTTGGCTCACTGCAAGCTCCGCCTCCTGGGTTCATGCCATTCTCCTACCTCAACCTACCAAGTAGCTGGGACTATAGGCACCCACCACCACGCCCGGTTAATTTTTTGTATTTTTTAGTAGAGGCAGGGTTTCACCGTGTTAGCCAGGATGGTCTCAATCTCCTGACCTCGGGATCTGCCTGCCTCGGCTTCCCAAAGTGCTGGGATTACAGGCATGAGCCACTGTGCCCGGCCGTACCTAGCTATCTTTAACAGATGCTGCAGTATATAAGCAACATTGGTTTACTTATTTGCAATCTATAGGTCCTTTAACATAAAACATATGCAATTTTATAATAAATGGGAAGTTTCATAACAAGAGATTTCTATGCTTTGCCATTTGGAGACATAGTAGCCAGCATAACAACAGAATTGGTCTAACCTCTGTAGCCAATAGCATTTTATAGAAATCATGGAATGTGACTTCACTTCAAATTCAGTGTATATAGAAATTTCCAGTTCCAATATTTGTCTAGATGATCGATTTTCAGAACTGCTATGGACCAGTGACTCCTTTTGTGCCGGTAGTTTCCTCACTTTTTCTTTTCTTTTTTTCATCCTACAGTCCAAAGGCAAAGTTTCCCCCTTTTATTTTATTTTATTTTTTATTTTTTTGAGACGGAGTCTCGCTTTGTCACCCAGGCTGGAGTGCAGTGGCGCGATCTTGGCTCACTGCAAGCTCCGCCTCCTGGGTTCCCGCCATTCTCCTGCCTCAGCCTCCCGAGTAGCTGGGACTATAGGCGCTTGCCACCACGACCGGCTAATTTTTTGTATTTTTAGTAGAGACGGGGTTTCACTGGGTTAGCCAGGATGGTCTTGATCTCCTGACCTCGTGATCCGCCCGTCTCGGCCTCCCAAAGTGCTGGGATTACAGGCTTGAGCCATCGCGCCCGGCCTCCCCCTTTTAAAAGGAAGTATCTATAGCAGTTATTCTGTACCTCTACCACCTTCGTATGATAGTGAGACTGTTTTTTATTTATTTTTTATTTTTTATTTTTTGAGATGGCATCTTGCTGTCACCCAGGCTGGAGTGCAGTGGTGCGATCTTGGCTCACTGCAACCTCCGCCTCCTGGGTTCAAGCAATTCTCTGACTCAGCCTCCTGAGTAGCTGGGATTACAGGTGCGTGCTACCACACTCAGCTATTTTTTTTGTATTTTTAGTAGAGACAGGGTTTCACCAATTTGGCCAGGCTGGTCTTGAACTCCTGACCTCATGATCCACCCACCTTGGCCTCCCATAGTGCTGGGATTACATGCGTGAGCCACCGCACCCGGCCGAGATTCTGTCCAAAAAAAAAAAAAGAGAAAGACATTCAAGCCAAACCTTTGGATGACTACATCTTATAAATAAGAGCCCATGTCTTATTACAACCTTATGAGAGACTCTGAGACAGAACTATCCAACTAAGCCATTTCTGAATTCCTCTGAATTCCTCTGAATTCCTGCCTCTGTATGAGATAATTCATTTTCATTTTCAGGGCTGAATGCAGTGGCTTATGCCTGTAATCCCAGCACTTTGGGAAGCTGAGCTGGGCACACAGGTGAGCCACACCCCTGTTGCACGTCCCGCCGGGGGGATCAGGGAACTCTCTCATTTCATGGGTGTAGACCATTATAAATGGATTTGCAATTCTGTTAGCTTTTTATCTGTTGGTGGGGTAGCTTCTCATGGAAGCTTCTCACAGCTTCCCAAAGAGAGAAGAAAGAAGTTTATTTTTAGTGCTTATTAGCCACCTGGAAAAAATTCTTCACTTGGAATCACAATCCTACTAGTTACTAGCTATGTGATCTTGGACAGGTCAGTTTCCTAAGCCTTACACCTGCCTAATGAAGACATTGAAAAGATTAAATAAGATAATGTATGTAAAGCACCAGCACACTGTCTGGCTCAGAGTCTGGGCTCTAATTATTATCATTATCTAAACTCATGGGAATTATCTGTGCATTTTACTAGTCTTTGGGTCAAAGTTTTCCCATCTTCAAAATTAGAGGTTGGAGTTGATTTTTTCAGGTTCCTTGCAGTTCTATCAGCCTACAGGTTTTCCAGCTGAATTGCTTACAGCAGCATCTTTTATTTATTTATTTGTTTATTTAAGAAGGAGTTTTGCTCTTGTTGCCCAGTCTGGAGTGCAATGGCGCAATCTCAGCTCACTGCAACCTGCGCCTCCCGGTTCAAGCTATTCTCCTGCCTCAGTGTCCTGAGCAGCTGGGATTACAGGTGTGCGCTACCGTGCCCAGCTAATTTTTTGTATTTTTAGTAGAAACGGGATTCCACCATGTTAGCCAGGCTGGTCTTGAACTCCTGATCTCAGGTGATCCACCTGCCTTGGCCTCCCAAAGTGCTGAGATTACAGGCGTGAGCCACCGTGCCCGGCCAGCATCTTTTTTCATAATAATCACTTGCTTTTGCACAGCACTTTTAACTTCAAAATCCTTTCACATCTATTCGCTGTCTTGATTCTCATCATCACTCTGTGAGGCAAGTGTGTAAGGCAGTCAATATTGCCCTCATTTGACTGATGGTGGAAATGAGATACCAAGCAGTTGTAACTTGCCTGAGTTAGTTAGTTGCATGTCAAAACTAGAGGAATCTGACTCTTCTGAATATTGTCCCAGGCTCCTTCCTCTAGGTGACGTTGTCCTAGCTTAGTGTTTAATCTACTTTAGCCCAGAAAACATGAAAAGTAAGTATAAAGAAGTGCTCTAGAAAGACCAATGAGGGCCGGGCGCGGTGGCTCACGCCTGTAATCCCAGCACTTTGGGAGGCCGAGGCGGGCGGATCACAAGGTCAGGAGATCGAGACCACAGTGAAACCCCGTCTCTACTAAAAATACAAAAAATTAGCCGGGCGCGGTGGTGGGCGCCTGTAGTCCCAGCTACTCAGGAGGCTGAGGCAGGAGAATGGCGTGAACCCGGGAGGCGGAGCTTGCAGTGAGCCGAGATCGCGCCACTGCACTCCAGCCTGGGCGACAGCGCGAGACTCCGTCTCAAAAAAAAAAAAAAAAAAAAAAAGAAAGAAAGACCAATGAAACTGATTATAAATAACACGGGCAGTTATTTATTTATTCATTTATTTGTAGAGACTAGGTCTCATTATATTGTCCAGGGTGGTCAAACTCCTGCTCTCAAGTGATCCTCCCACTTAAGACTCCCAAAGTGTGGGGATTACAGGCATGAGCTACCACACCTGGCCAATAGGGGCAGTTTTGATTAAAACAAATGGGAGGTAGGATGTATGCTTTATCTCATTTGTGCACACCAATCTGAAATGGTCAATTTATGATGCACCTTGACTCTCCCTCATGACACATTCTGATGTCATAGTATGTATTGATACAGTGCTGTCATTCCCACAGGCTGTGTGTGACTTTGTAACAACAGGATGTGAGTAATTACTCACTTCATCCGTCAGTCTTCTTCCTTTGCTGATGATTGTTTCCAGTTTCAGTTAAGGTTTTTATATTTGAATGATTTGCTTCTTTACTATTTCAATCAGTAGCCCTGTTTGGAAATCAGTGACTAGAAAACACGTCCAGAAGAAACAAAGGGGCTGGCGTGGTGGCGCATGCCTGTAATCCCAGCACTTTGGGAGGCCGAGGCAGGCACATCACTTGAGGTCAGGAGTTCGAGACCAGCCTGGCCAATATGGCGAAACCCCATCTCTATTAAAAATACAAAAATTAGTCAGGCATGGTGGCACATGCCTGTAATCTGAGCTACTCGGGAGGCTGAGGCAGGAGAATAGCTTGAACCCAGGAGGCAGAGGTTGCGGTGAGCCGAGATCTCACCATTGCACTCCAGCCAGGGCAACCAGAGAGAAGGAAGGAAGGGAAGGAGGGGAAGGAAGGGAAGGAGGGGAAGGAAGGAAAGTAAGAGGGCATCAGCTGGGTACCGTGGCTTCTGTAATCCTAGCACTTTGGGAGGCTCCAAAGGTTGAATCACTTGAGTCCAGGAGTTCTAGACCAGCCTGGCTAACATGGCGAAACTCCACTTCTACAAAAGATACAAAAATTAGCCAGGCACGGTGGTGCATGCCTATAGTCCCAGCTACTCAGGAGGCTGGGGTGGGAGGATTGCTTCAGCCTAGGAGGTCAAGGCTGCAGTGACCTGAGATTGCAGCACTGCACTCTAGACTGGGCTGCAGAGTGAGACTCTGTCTCAGAAAAAAAAAAAAAAAAAAAAAAAGGAAAGAAAGGGCATGCAGTTGGTGAGCCCAGATTGATAACTGAGCGAAATAGGGTGGAGCCAGGAGTAGATAAAGACACTGGAGGAAATGTTTTCAGCAGCTCCTCTTCTGGCATATTCCTCCCTTGAAATGAGACTTACGCTCTATGAGGGACACTGAGCCAAATCATTGGTTAAATATTAACCTTTCATTGCCAAGGATATCTGACCACACCCTAGTTCATAGTAACAAAGAGTAACTGAGACAATTGGCATAAGCCCCAATTACTCTTTGTTTAGTCAAGGCATTTATTATTTTTTTAGTTCCCAAACAAGATGGCCATACCTGTTTTCACAGTATTTATTTGGCATGGTCTTTGTTTTTTTGTTGTTGTTGTTGTTTGTTTTTTGAGACGGAGTCTCGCTCTGTCACCCAGGCTGGAGTGCGGTGGCCGGATCTCGGCTCACTGCAAGCTCCGCCTCCCGGGTTCACGCCATTCTCCTGCCTCAGCCTCCAGAGTAGCTGGGACTACAGGAGCCCGCCACCTCGCCCGGCTAGTTTTTTTTTTTTTTTGTATTTTTTAGTACAGACGGGTTTTCACCGTGTTAGCCAGGATGGTCTCGATCTCCTGACCTCGTGATCCACCCGTCTCGATCTCCTGACCTCGTAATCCACCCGTCTCGGCCTCCCAAAGTGCTGGGATTACAGGCTTGAACCACCGCGCCCGGCCTTGGCATGGTCTTTGAATGCTGAATTCCTATGGATGATGAGATAGCTTTCTTTCTGATCTTAGAAATATGGTAAAGAATATTCCTGCTGAAATATTATCTTGCTAGCTAAAATATATGCTCAATTCCAAATGACAATCTAAAAAAGTTTTAACTATTATTTGCCTCACCTTAACCCTTCTGCATTTTCAGCATAGTCTTAAGAAATTATATATCTCTTTAAACAATTTATTATTATTATTTTATATATTTTTTAATGGACACATAATAGATGTACATATTTTGGGACTATATGTGATAATTTGACACATTCATATAATCAAATCAGAGTAATTGGGATATATCCATCACCTTAAGTATTTTTTTCTTTATGCTGGAAACATTCAAATTATTCTCTTCTAGCTCTTTTAAAATGCAAACTAGATTAATATTAACTGTAGCCACACTGCTTATCTATCACATGCAAGGTCTTTTTTCTTCTATCTAGCTGTATACCTGTACCTATGAATCAGCCTCTCTTCATCCCTGCCTCCCTCCTATCCTTTCTGGTGTCTGGTAACCATCCATCTACTCTCTACCTTCATGAGATTCACTGTTTAGCTCCCATATGACTGAGAACCTGAGATATTTGCCTTTTTAAAATTTTAAATTAAAGTTTTTTTCTTCCATTCTTTTCAGGAACTGCAAGCAAGAGATATTTGTCTTTCTGTGCTCAACTGATTTCACTTGACATAAGGCCCTCCAGTTCCATCTATGTTGCTGCAAATGATGGGATTTTATTGTTTTAATGGCTAAATAATATTCCATTGTGTATATATATCACATTTTCTTTATCCATTTATCCACTGATGGGCACTTAGGATGATTCTGTATTTTGGCTATTGTGAACAATGTGGCAATAAACATAGGAGTGCGAACTAAGAGTGTGTAATTGAATTGTTTTTAATACAAAGGATAGTGCCTGCTGAAAACATTTCCTCCAGTGTCTTTACTCCTGGCTCCACCCTATTTCACTCAGTTATCAATCTGGGCTAATGAAGAAGATACTCATTCTTCATTATGTGATTATTATACATTGTATGCCTGTTTCAAAACATCTCATGTATCCCATAAATATATATACCTACTATGTACTCACAAAAATTAAACATTAAAAACAAACACAAAACCAAAAACAAAACACAGGAGTGCAGGTATCTCTTCATTACACCGATTTCCTTTCTTTTGGGTATATACCCAGCAGTGGGATTGCTGGATCACATGGTAGTCTGTATTTAGTGTTTTGAGGAACCTCCATCCTGTTCTCCATAGTGGCTGTCCTAATTTACATTCCTGCCAACAGTGTATGAGGGCTCTCCTTTCTCCACATCTTCACCAGCATTGGTTAATTCCTTGTCTATTTATTTATTTATTTATTGAGACAGAGTCTTGCTCTGTCGCCCAGGCTGGAGTGCAGTGGCGTAATCTCAGCTCACTGAAACCTCCACCTCCCTGGTTCAAGCGATTCTCCTGCCTCAGCTCCACGAGTAGCTGGGATTGCAGGCACAGGCCACCATGCCTGGCTAATTTTTGTATTTTTAGTAGAGACTGGGTTTGGTCATGTTGGCCAGGCTGGTCTCAAACTCCTGACCTCAGGTGATCCACCCGTCTCAGCCTCCCAAAGTGGTGGAATTACAAGCGTGAGCCACCGTACCTAGCCAATTCCCTATCTTTTTGATAAAAGTCATTCTAACTGGGGTGAGATGATATCTCATTGTGGCTTTGGTTTGCATTTCTCCAATGATTAGTGATATAAAACATTTTTTCAGATGTTTGTTGGCCATCTGTATGTCTTCTTTTGAGAAGTGTCTGTTCATATCTTTTGCTCACTTTTTAATGGGATTGTTTGTTTTTTGCTTGTTGATTTAAATTTGTTATATATTCTGGATATTAGACCTTTGTCAGATGCATAGTTTGTGCATATTTTCTACCATTCTGTAGGTTGTCTGTTCACTCTGTTGATAGTTTCTTTTGCTGTGCAGAAACTTGTTATTTTCATGAGGACCCATTTGTCAATTTTTGTTTTTGCTGCAGTTGTTTTTGAAGACTTAGTTATAAGTTCTTTGCCAAGGCCCATGTCCAGAATGGTATTTCCTAGGTTTTCGTCTAGGATTTTTATAGTTTGAGGTCTTACATTTAAATATTTGATTCATTTTGAGTTAATGTTTGTATATGGTGAAAGTCAAGGGTCCAGTTCATTCTTCTGCATGCAGCTAGCCAGTTACCCCAGTACCATTTATTGAATAGGGAGTCCTTTCCTCAGGGCCTATTTTTATCGACTTTGTCAGAGATCAGATGGTTGCAAGTGTGTGGCTTTATTTCTGGATTCTCTATTCTGTTTCATTAGTCTATGTGTCTGTTTTTGTGTCAGTATCATGCTGTTTTGGTTACTATAGCTTTAGAGTGTATTTTTAAATCTGGAAATGTGATGCCTTTGACTTTGGTCTTTTTGCTTAGGATTGCTGTGGCTATTCTGGGTTTTTGGTTCCATATTAATTTTAGAATAGTTTTTCTAATTCTGTGAAAAATAGCATTGGTAGTTTGATAGGAATAGCATTGAATCTGTAGTTTGCTTTGAGCAATATGGCCATTTTAGCAATATTGATTCTTCCAATCCATAAGCATGAAATGTTTTTCCATTTGTTTGTGTCAACTCTGATTTCTTTCAGCAGTGTTTTGTGGCCTTCCTTGTAGAGATCTTTCACCTCATTACTTACATGTATTCCTAGATATTTCCTTTAATGTGAGGCTGTTATAAATGCTTATAATGTTATAAATGTTTTAAATGTCAATCTAAATGACAATTGCATTATTGATTTCTCTGTCAGTTGGAATGTTATTTGTGTATAGAAATGCTACCATTTGGCCAAGCACAGTGGCTCACGCCTGTAATCCCAGCACTTTGGGAGGCCGAGGTGGGCAGATCACTTGAGATTAAGAGTTTGAGACTAGCCTGGCCAACATGGCGAAACACCATCTCTACTTAAAATAACAAAAATTAGCTGGGTGTAGTAGCACATGCCTGTAGTCCCAGCTACTCGGGAAGGCTGAGGCAGGAGAATCACTTGAACCTGGGAGGCAGAGGTTGCAGTGAGCCAAGATCATGCTACTGCACTACAGCCTGAGCAACAGAGCAAGGCTCCATCTCAAAAAAAAAAAAAAAAAAAAAAAAAAAAAAAAAAAAAAAGGCTGGGTGCGGTGGCTCACACCTGTAATCCCAGCACTCTGGGAGGCCAAAGTGGGCAGATCATAAGGTCAGGAGTTTGAGACCAGCCTGACTAACATGGTGAAACCCTATCTCTACTAAAAATACAAAAATTAGTTGGGCATGGTGGCACGTGCCTGTAATCCCACCTACTCAGGAGGCTGAGGCAGGAGAATGGTGTGAACCTGGGAGGTGGAGGTTGCAGTGAACCGAGACCTAACCACTGCACTCCAGCCTGGGCGACAGAGTGAGACTCCATCTCAAAAAAATAAATACTAAAAAATAAATAAATAAGTAAATAAATGCTACATTTTTGTACATTGATTTTGTATCCTGAAACTTTATTGAAGTTATTTATGAATTCTAGGTGCCTTTTGACACAGTCTTTAGGGTTTTCTTTTTTTCTTTTTTTTGAGATGAAGTTTTGCTCTAGTTGCCCAGGCTGGAGTACAATGGTGCAATCTCAGCTCACTGCAATCTCTGCCTCTGAGGTTCAAGCGATTCTCCTGCCTCAGCAATCCAAGTAGCTAGGATTACAGGCGTGCACCACCACACCCAGCTAATTTTGTATTTTTAGTAAAGATGAGGTTTCACCATGTTGGCCAGGCTGGTCTCAAACTCCTGACCTCAGGTGATCCATCTGCCTTGGCCTCCCCAAAAGTGTTGGGATTACAGGTGTGAGCCACTCCACCAGGCCTAGGGTTTTTTAGTTGCAGAATTATATCATCATTGAAGAGAAAATTTGATTTATTTTCCAATTTGGATGCTTTTATTTCTTTATCTTGCCTGACTGCTCTCGCTAGGACTTCCTCTTCACTTTGTTGCTTGTTCTCTTTGCTGTGCAGGAGATTTTTAGCTTGATATAATCCCATTTGTCTATTTGTGCTTTTGAGGTCACACACACACACACACAACCTTTGCCCAGAACAATGTCCTGGAGAGTTTTCCCAATATTTTCTTCTAGTAGTTTTATGATTTCAGGTCTTAGAGTTAAGTCTTTAATCTATTTTGATTGCTTGTTGTGTATGGTGAGAGACAGGGGTCTAGTTTCATTCTTCTGCATATGATTATCCAGTTTTCCCAACACTATTGACTGGAGACTGCCCTTTCCTCATTGTGTGTTCTTGGCAACTTTGTCAAAAATAAGTTGACTATAAATGCATACATTTATATCTGGGTTTCTAATTCCGTTCCATTGGTTTATGTCTCTGTTTTTATGCCAGTGCCATGTTGATTTGGTTATGATAGCTTTGTAGTATATTTTGAAGTCAGGTAGTGTGATGCTTCCAGCTTTGTTCTTTTTATTCAGGATTACTTTGGCTATTCAAGATCTTTTGTAGTTCTATATAAATTTTAGGATTGTTTCTCATTCTGTGCAGAATATCATTGACATTTTGATAGGAATTACACTGAGACTGTAAAATGCCTTGGATAGTACTGTCATTTTAACAATGTTAATTCTTTCATTCTATAGGCATGGATAATCTTTCCACTTTTTTGTGTTCCCTTTTATTTTTTTTCATCTGTGTTTTATAATTTTCCTTGTATGGAGATATATATATATATATATATATATATAATAGATAGATAGAGATATAGATATCTATCTATCTATCTATCTATCTATCTATATATATATATATATTTTTTTTTT
>NC_044977.1:138469665-138679464 GCF_008728515.1 Papio anubis | reverse complement strand
CTGTTCTTGTGATAGTTTGCTAAGAATGATGGTTTCCAGCTGCATCCATGTCCCTACAAAGGACGCAAACTCATCCTTTTTTATGGCTGCATAGTATTCCATGGTGTATATGTGCCACATTTTCTTAATCCAATCTGTCACTGATGGACATTTGGGTTGATTCCAAGTCTTTGCTATTGTGAATAGTGCTGCAATAAACATACGTGTGCATGTGTCTTTATAGCAGCATGATTTATAATCCTTTGGGTATATCCCCAGTAATGGGATGGCTGGGTCATATGGTACATCTAGTTCTAGATCCTTGAGGAATCGCCATACTGTTTTCCATAATGGTTGAACTAGTTTACAATCCCACCAACAGTGTAAAAGTGTTCCTATTTCTCCACATCCTCTCCAGCACCTGTTGTTTCCTGACTTTTTAATGATCGCCATTCTAACTGGTGTGAGATGGTATCTCATTGTGGTTTTGATTTGCATTTCTCTGATGGCCAGTGATGATGAGCATTTTTTCATATGTCTGTTGGCTGTATGAATGTCCTCTTTTGAGAAATGTCTGTTCATATCCTTTGCCCACTTTTTGATGGGGTTGTTTGTTTTTTTCTTGTAAATTTGTTTGAGTTCTTTGTAGGTTCTGGATATTAGCCCTTTGTCAGATGAGTAGATTGCAAAAATTTTCTCCCATTCTGTAGGTTGCCTGTTCACTCTGATGGTAGTTTCTTTTGCTGTGCAGAAGCTCTTAAGTTTAATTAGATCCCATTTGTCAATTTTAGCTTTTGCTGTCGTTGCTTTTGGTGTTTTAGACATGAAGTCTTTGCCCATGCCTATGTCCTGAATGGTACTACCTAGGTTTTCCTCTAGGATTTTTATGGTATTAGGTCTAACATTTAAGTCTCTAATCCATCTTGAATTAATTTTCGTATAAGGAGTAAGGAAAGGATCCAGTTTCAGCTTTCTACTTATGGCTAGCCAATTTTCCCAGCACCATTTATTAAATAGGGAATCCTTTCCCCATTTCTTGTTTCTCTCAGGTTTGTCAAAGATCAGATGGCTGTAGATGTGTGGTATTATTTCTGAGGACTCTGTTCTGTTCCATTGGTCTATATCTCTGTTTTGGTACCAGTACCATGCTGTTTTGGTTACTGTAGCCTTGTAGTATAGTTTGAAGTCAGGTAGCGTGATGCCTCCAGCTTTGTTCTTTTGACTTAGGATTGTCTTGGAGATGCGGGCTCTTTTTTGGTTCCATATGAACTTTAAAGCAGTTTTTTCCAATTCTGTGAAGAAACTCATTGGTAGCTTGATGGGGATGGCATTGAATCTATAAATAACCTTGGGCAGTATGGCCATTTTCACGATATTGATTCTTCCTATCCATGAGCATGGTATGTTCTTCCATTTGTTTGTGTCCTCTTTTATTTCAGTGAGCAGTGGTTTGTAGTTCTCCTTGAAGAGGTCCTTTACATCCCTTGTAAGTTGGATTCCTAGGTATTTGATTCTCTTTGAAGCAATTGTGAATGGAAGTTCATTCATGATTTGGCTCTCTGTTTGTCTGTTATTGGTGTATAAGAATGCTTGTGATTTTTGCACATTAATTTTGTATCCTGAGACTTTGCTGAAGTTGCTTATCAGCTTAAGGAGATTTTGGGCTGAGACAATGGGGTTTTCTAAATATACAATCATGTCATCTGCAAACAGGGACAATTTGACTTCTTCTTTTCCTAACTGAATACCCCTGATTTCTTTCTCTTGCCTAATTGCCCTAGCCAGAACTTCCAACACTATGTTGAATAGGAGTGGTGAGAGAGGGCATCCCTGTCTTGTGCCAGTTTTCAAAGGGAATTTTTCCAGTTTTTGCCCATTCACTATGATATTGGCTGTGGGTTTGTCATAAATAGCTCTTATGATTTTGAGGTACGTTCCATCAATACCGAATTTATTGAGCGTTTTTAGCATGAAGGGCTGTTGAATTTTGTCAAAAGCCTTTTCTGCATCTATTGAGATAATCATGTGGTTCTTGTCTTTGGTTCTGTTTATATGCTGGATTATGTTTATTGATTTGCGAATGTTGAACCAGCCTTGCATCCCAGGGATGAAGCCCACTTGATCATGGTGGATAAGCTTTTTGATGTGCTGCTGAATCCAGTTTGCCAGTATTTTATTGAGGATTTTTGCATCGATGTTCATCAGGGATATTGGTCTAAAATTCTCTTTTTTTGTTGTATCTCTGCCAGGCTTTGGTATCAGGATGATGTTGGCGTCATAAAATGAGTTAGGGAGGATTCCCTCTTTTTCTATTGATTGGAATAGTTTCAGGAGGAATGGTACCAACTCCTCCTTGTACCTCTGGTAGAATTCAGCTGTGAATCCATCTGGTCCTGGACTTTTTTTGGTTGGTAGGCTATTAATTGTTGCCTCAATTTCAGAGCCTGCTATTGGTCTATTCAGGGATTCAACTTCTTCCTGGTTTAGTCTTGGAAGAGTGTAAGTGTCCAGGAAATTATCCATTTCTTCTAGATTTTCCAGTTTATTTGCGTAGAGGTGTTTATAGTATTCTCTGATGGTAGTTTGCATTTCTGTGGGGTCGGTGGTGATATCCCCTTTATCATTTTTAATTGCGTCGATTTGATTCTTCTCTCTTTTCTTCTTTATTAGTCTTGCTAGTGGTCTGTCAATTTTGTTGATCTTTTCAAAAAACCAACTCCTGGATTCATTGATTTTTTGGAGGGTTTTTTGTGTCTCTATCTCCTTCAGTTCTGCTCTGATCTTAGTTATTTCTTGCCTTCTGCTAGCTTTCGAATGTGTTTGCTCTTGCTTCTCTAGTTCTTTTAATTGCAATGTTAGAGTGTCAATTTTAGATCTTTCCTGCTTTCTTTTGTGGGCATTTAGTGCTATAAATTTCCCTCTACACACTGCTTTAAATGTGTCCCAGAGATTCTGGTATGTTGTATCTTTGTTCTCATTGGTTTCAAAGAACATCTTTATTTCTGCCTTCATTTTGTTATGTACCCAGTAGTCATTCAGGAGCAGGTTGTTCAGTTTCCATGTAGTTGAGCGGTTTTGATTGAGTTTCTTAGTCCTGAGTTCTAGTTTGATTGCACTGTGGTCTGAGAGACAGTTTGTTATAATTTCTGTTCTTGTACATTTGCTGAGGAGTGCTTTACTTCCAATTATATGGTCAATTTTGGAGTAAGTACGATGTGGTGCTGAGAAGAACGTATATTCTGTTGATTTGGGGTGGAGAGTTCTATAGATGTCTATTAGGTCTGCTTGCTGCAGAGATGAGTTCAATTCCTGGACATCCTTGTTAACTTTCTGTCTCGTTGATCTGTCTAATGTTGACAGTGGAGTGTTGAAGTCTCCCATTATTATTGTATGGGAGTCTAAGTCTCTTTGTAAGTCTCTAAGGACTTGCTTTATGAATCTGGGTGCTCCTGTATTGGGTGCATATATATTTAGGATAGTTAGCTCTTCCTGTTGAATTGATCCCTTGACCATTATGTAATGGCCTTCTTTGTCTCTTTTGATCTTTGATGGTTTAAAGTCTGTTTTATCAGAGACTAGGATTGCAACCCCTGCTTTTTTTTGTTCTCCATTTGCTTGGTAAATCTTCCTCCATCCCTTTATTTTGAGCCTATGTATGTCTCTGCGTGTGAGATGGGTCTCCTGAATACAGCAGACTGATGGATCTTGACTCTTTATCCAGTTTGCCAGTCTGTGTCTTTTAATTGGAGCATTTAGTCCATTTACATTTAAGGTTAAGATTGTTATGTGTGAACTTGATCCTGCCATTATGATATCAACTGGTTATTTTGCTCGTTAGTTGATGCAGTTTCTTCCTAGCCTCGATGGTCTTTACATTTTGGCATGTTTTTGAGATGGCTGGTACCGGTTGTTCCTTTCCATGTTGAGTGCTTCCTTCAGGGTCTCTTGTAAGGCAGGCCTAGTGGTGACAAAATCTCTAAGCATTTGCTTATCTGTAAAGGATTTTATTTCTCCTTCACTTATGAAACTTAGTTTGGCTGGATATGAAATTCTGGGTTTAAAATTCTTTTCTTTAAGAATGTTGAATATTGGCCCCCACTCTCTTCTGGCTTGGAGAGTTTCTGCCGAGAGATCTGCTGTGAGTCTGATGGGCTTCCCTTTGTGGGTAACCCGACCTTTCTCTCTGGCTGCCCTTAAGATTTTTTCCTTCATTTCAACTTTGGTGAATCTGGCAATTATGTGTCTTGGAGTTGCTCTTCTCGAGGAGTATCTTTGTGGCGTTCTCTGTATTTCCTGGATTTGAATGTTGGCCTGCCCTACTAGGTTGGGGAAGTTCTCCTGGATGATATCCTGAAGAGTGTTTTCCAACTTGGTTCCATTTTCCCCCTCACTTTCAGGCACCCCAATCAGATGGAGATTTGGTGTTTTTACATAATCCCATACTTCTTGCAGGCTTTGTTCATTTCTTTTTCTTCTTTTTTCTTTTGGTTTCTCTTCTCGCTTCATTTCATTCATTTGATCCTCAATCGCTGATACTCTTTCTTCCAGTATGATCGAGTCGGTTACTGAAGCTTGTGCATTTGTCACGTATTTCTCGTGTCATGGTTTTCATCTCTTTCATTTCGTTTAGGACCTTCTCTGCATTAATTACTCTAGCCATCAATTCTTCCACTTTTTTTTCAAGATTTTTAGTTTCTTTGCGCTGGGTACGTAATTCCTCCTTTAGCTCTGAGAAATTTGATGGACTGAAGCCTTCTTCTCTCATCTCGTCAAAGTCATTCTCCGTCCAGCTTTGATCCGTTGCTGGCGATGAGCTGCGCTCCTTTGCCGGGGGAGATGTGCTCTTATTTTTTGAATTTCCAGCTTTTCTGCCCTGCTTTTTCCCCATCTTTGTGGTTTTATCTGCCTCTGGTCTTTGATGATGGTGATGTACTGATGGGGTTTTGGTGTAGGTGTCCTTCCTGTTTGATAGTTTTCCTTCTAACAGTCAGGACCCTCAGCTGTAGGTCTGTTGGAGATTGCTTGAGGTCCACTCCAGACCCTGTTTGCCTGGGTATCAGCAGCAGAGGCTGCAGAAGATAGAATATTTCTGAACAGCGAGTGTACCTGTCTGATTCTTGCTTTGGAAGCTTCCTCTCAGGGGTATACTCCACCCTGTGAGGTGTGGGGTGTCAGACTGCCCCTAGTGGGGGATGTCTCCCAGTTAGGCTACTCAGGGGTCAGGGACCCACTTGAGCAGGCAGTCTGTCCGTTCTCAGATCTCAGCCTCCGTGTTGGGAGATCCACTGCTCTCTTCAAAGCTGTCAGACAGAGTCGTTTGCGTCTGCAGAGTTTTCTGCTGCTTTGTTGTTGTTGTTGTTGTTGTTGTGTAGCTGTGCCCTGTCCCTAGAGGTGGAGTCTACAGAGACAGGCAGGTTTCCTTGAGCTGCTGTGAGCTCCACCCAGTTGGAGCTTCCCAGCAGCTTTGTTTACCTACTTAAGCCTCAGCAATGGCGGGCGCCCCTCCCCCAGCCTCGCTGCTGCCTTGCCGGTAGATCACAGACTGCTGTGCTAGCAATGAGGGAGGCTCCGTGGGCGTGGGACCCTCCCGGCCAGGTGTGGGATATGATCTCCTGGTGTGCCTGTTTGCTTAAAGCGCAATATTGGGGTGGGAGTTACCCGATTTTCCAGGTTTTGTGTGTCTCAGTTCCCCTGGCTAGGAAAAGGGATTCCCTTCCCCCTTGCGCTTCCCAGGTGAGGCGATGCCTCGCCCTGCTTCAGCTCTCGCTGGTTGGGCTGCAGCAGCTGACCAGCACCGATCGTCCGGCACTCCCCAGTGAGATGAACCCAGTACCTCAGTTGAAAATGCAGAAATCACCGGTCTTCTGTGTCGCTGGCGCTGGGAGTTGGAGACTGGAGCTGTTCCTATTCGGCCATCTTGCTCCGCCCCCCGAAAGCTTCTTTTAGGGAATTATTTTTGAAACTAGACTACCTCGGTTAAACATTCTGGATCTTACTAATCTCCACAGTTTTCATTTGCTGTTATTTGAGACTCTATTTCCTCCATCTGGTTCTACATGTCCTACTAATAACAACAACAGCAAAAACTACTTCTCTACTCATTACACTTCTGACACCAAATGTGTTTTTCCACCCCAGCAACCAATTCTCCAACTCTCTGGACACCGAATGCATGTCCTATAATTTAATTCAACCGAAACTAACTACCTGGAGTTAGTGCAGACCCCACAGTTTATGGGTTCAATCATACAAGACTGCCCCACTCGCCTCCACTTCAGATGTCAATTGCAAGTAATGTGCCATCAAATTACTCACAAATCTGTCTGATTTGGCTATAAATTGGGAGTTCCTGTGACCCTCTCCTTATACTTGATAATTTGTCATAATGGCTCACAGAACTCAGGGAAATCATTTACTTGCATATACTAGTTTATAATAATAGATATTATAAAGGATTCAAACAAATGGCTAGATGAAGAGGCACATAGGGTGAGGTCCAAAAGAGTCCTGAGAATAGGAGCTTCTGTCCCATGGAGTTGGGGCACACCACCCTCCCAGCATGTGGATGCATTCATCAACCTCAGAGCTCTCTAAACCTCATTGTTTAGGGTTTCTATTGAGGTTCCGTTTATCATGCCTCTTTTAGAAACATGATTGATTAAATCACTGGCTATTGATGATTAGCTCAATTTTCAGCCTCTTTCCACTCCCTGGAGGTCAGGAGTAGGGCTGAAAGTTATAACTCCCTAATCATGCTGTGATCTTTCTAGTGACCACTCTCCGATCTGAAGTTATCTAGGGGTCTCTAGCCACCAGTAATCTCATTAGCATACAAAAAATACTCTTACCACTCAGGTGATTTCAAAGATCTTGGAAGCTCTCCTGTCAGGAACCAGGGACTAAGACCAAATATTATAACCAAAAAAATGCTTCTAGCACCCCTTTCGCTCAGAAAATTACAAGGATTTTAGTAGCTCTGTGTCAGGAACCTGAGATAGAGACTATATATATTTACATACATACACATATATGTATGTATATACATATATACACATATACATATATATGTATATATACACACACATATATATGTGTATATACACACACATATATATGTGTATATATACACACACATATATCACCTATATATCATGATATATATATATATCACATCTAGTTTTGATGGTGATTGAAAACAGTCAATTGCTATATTATAAAAAGAAAATTATGACCCTTCCTTAATGACTGAATCTTAGATTCAATCAAGAAACCATGAGATACTAATTTTCATTGTCACTCTAACTTTTCAAAGAAAAGTTAAAAGTTATTTGGATTTAAAACTTAAAATACACAATTGATGAATGAGTTAACTATTTTTAATGATGCTAATATTAATGGTTCATCAAACCTTTTCAAGGCAGAAATGATTCAGAACATTTACCTTGTGAAATTAATGAAACTAAAGCAATTATTAAAAAAAAAAAAACATTTCTTGGAACTGTGAATAGGACAGGAGTCAGCATCTACTCTAAAGACTTCTTCAGATGTTCAAGCCTTGTTATCACTCAAAGCAGTCTTAGGGTCTTTGCACAGTGAAACTCAGCAAATATTTCCCAAAACAAGGTGAGCCTTGCTGGATTTATTCAAGCCACTGTGCTTTGCAAGCTTGGAAAATGCATTCACCAGAGCTTGGATTTCTAAAGAAGAATTGCTCCTGCTATTACACTGAGTAGGCGTTGGAACATTCATTCTGGGTAAACTTCTTTACAATGTAATCTGCTGGAAAATAGCTACAGCAGATACAATACCCAACTCTCATTTAATTAGTATTTTTTGGAGGCTCCTAAGAATTCTTGCGTAGATCAGCGCTCATGAATATTAAACATAAAGGATAAAAATCTTACAAGTAATCGCTGCCCTGTAAATGCTTCACTTGGTTAAGCAGATTTTTTGTACTTATCAGCTAATTCTCAACTGGATCTTAACTCTTTTCAAATGAACTAGCTCCCTACTTGGATCTTATGCAGATCACAGCTTGTTTGGGAACCTATGCAGCAAAATTAAGCTTTACAAACATCAGTACACAATATGGTGCTCTCAGAAAGACCTTAACTTATACTGCAGTGTGGAGTGGAGCCTAGGGGGCTTTGGTGGAACCACACTGGTAAATTATGCTTCAAATTTGGGCTTTTCTAAAAAAAAAGGAAACAAACTGTTAGAGCAATTTTGATTCAAAGTCTAGAGACCTGTTACTAACAGAGGAAAACTCTACATCAGAAACTTAAATCAAACACTTAACATTTAGGACTCTAAACACAAAGGAAAATTGCAAAGAACATCTTGTTAATTTTCAAATAATTTTACCAATTCTACAATGAGAAATCTATTGTATAAATAATTGATTAAAAAAATAAGTCAGCATACAGTACAATTTTATCTTACTAGGATTGACGTCAGCTCTCTTTTTTTTGGTTTTGTACTTCCATCTACCCCAGAGCCACACTAAGTATTAACCTTCAATCACTGTGTAACTGATTTGTATCACTAGTCTTGAAAGCAAGATCTGTATATTATTTCTTTTTTTTTATTGTTGGTATCTATCAAAATATCCAGCACACAGTAGATTTTTAGTAAACATTTGTTGTAAAGAACTTGACTTCAGCAAATGGGTATAGATGGCACTATATGATCTACACAGCATTAGCTGAGGTTTACAAGCAACATTCCCAGTGCCATAACCTCTAGGTTGGCTTGTGGGCCTTCAATGCTTGCATAAGCTATTTGGGTAGGAGCTAAATCTAAGTGTGAAAAAAAAAACCTTAAGCTGGGCCTGTCTGCTGACTATTAAGAAATAATAAGTTATTCATAGAACTGAGGAAACAAAAAGCAAGCTGCATGCAATATATTAGCTAGTACTACTAAACAATTTTATGTAAACTTCTAATAGATTTTGACCATCCAAGCATTACGAAATGGCCTAAAATGTAAACCTCTGTCTTACAGTCTTCTTTTTGCATCTGTGCCCTTAGAAACTCACTGGTATTATTTATTTAACTTGACACTGAGGGTTTTTTAAATTTAAAATATAATAAATAGTCAATGTAAAATATTTAGAAAATATCGGAATCTGTGAAAAAATTCTAAATCATTTTTATTCTTCTGGTCAAGGAGAATATTAACATTATAGTTATCATCTTCCAATATTTTTTAATACATAGAAACCACAACCCTCACAGATAAAATCAGCTCTCCTCCATGGAAGCCTTCTCATACAGATCTCACCAAGGGCTCAACATTATATATGAATGAACAAACAGAAACATATAGGGAAAAGAATGCAAAGACACATATATGTCAAAAGTAAACTTGCTTATGAGAGGGAGAGTAGACTCTTAATTTCATTGTGTGTGTGTCGCCTCCCAAAGTTCTGGGATTACAGGTGTGAGCCACTGCGCCCAGCTATTTTTGACTCTTCTTACATTTATTATTTTATTATAATTTTTTCAGATTTTTGTTGGTTTTGAAAAATAGATAAAATAGAAAATAAATAAAATTAAAATACAAAACCAGAAAAAAAAAAGCTCAAACTTACTATAGCTATCAAAACTGAATCCAACCAACCCATATAATATTTAGGGCTTTTATTAAGAAAGTTGCTCAGAGTTCTGTGTTCTGTTTCCCCTGAGGATTTCAACCCAAAACTTAAAATTGTATTTCACCAGTATCGATAACCCACATTTACAATCACTTCTCTCACCTCCTTTTTCAGAATTTCTCCTGCAAAATCCTCCCTCCATACCCCACCATGCCACCATGTCCCAGTATGACTTTGCTCTTCCCAGTACCTACAGCTGAGCTCTGTTCCTCCAGGATCTGCTTTGTCACATGAGCACTTTACATTGCTGCTTCCATTTCCACCAGTGCTTTTTCTGTTATTGTACTTCTGTTGAACTCCACCATCTTCATAGGCACTACAGCTTCCTTTAATGGGTATACCACTTCCTCTAAGAATGTCCCCCACTGCCCCTCTGCCCCACCAGGCAGAGCTGCCACCTCCATTGTGTTAGCAGCTACTTTCTTGTGACCATTGGTTCAAGACTTGCTTGCCCTCTGAGCCTTTCATGTGCAGTGCTGCCCTGCGTTCTGTGGAGAAGACTAGAGAGGACCCCTCTCTCATTTTGGATTATATTATGTATGAAGAATACCAAAGAAATACCTTTGTGACCTGATATCTTAAGCAGTTTATAGGAACATGGTATTTTCTCTTTTTTAATTACAAAATTTCTCCTCTAGGAAATATGAATAAAGAATAGAACAAGGGGAACGTGGCTGCAATAGGAGATAAATACTGGGCTCTCTTCAGGCCTCTCAGTCCTATTTATTCCCTACCTATGACCACAGATTTGTTAAGATTTGACTTGTTGCCTGACATCCTCTTCCCTGAGAATCAAATTCTCTTCCAGCAGATGCCTCATTCTCTCATGCAATTAAGCCTCAGGGAACCACCCTGTCAATTTCCCAGACACTATCATACCTGTCAGTATTCCAAGGGTGTACTTGGCTAGGGTTTAAACTGAAAACTCCACTAGAGATATAAAAAAATGACTTGAATAAATAAAGAACAATACCATATTCCTGAGTGAGAAACAACATGTATTTACAAGATCAATTTTTTTCTAAATTAAATAATAGCATTAACCAATCTGTCAGACTTCACCAACAGGAGGAACAAAATAAAGTCACAGAACTTTTAACATTTAGATTAATATGACTTTGATCTCTATTCTGTTCATCATGAAAATTCATGGTTGAGATGAAACATTTATTATTACATGTGCTTTGTTTATCTTCCCAAGAAAGATATGGCCTATGGTTATAATTAAGCCAGAATAATGGAGGGGAAATGTTCTCTTTATTCATAAATTTCTTATAAGCTTTGGTTCTTAAACTTGTTTATGATTATATAGAGAAAAATCATATCATACTATTATAATTATCCATTATGATATTACCAGCCACTATAGAGCTCTGTCGTTATCAATAAAGCTAAGGTATTTAATTGAATTATTTCATTAAGCTGCTGCATTTAGTTTACATACATGGTTATTGAACAAACATATTTAATATTTTTTAAATAGATGACCTTTCTTGGAAGAGTTTCCTGAAGTTTATTAACTTCTTTCCTTCTTATTTTATGTGATACTTCCTAGTTGTTCAGGCCAAAGATAGCCATCAGCAAATGAAGATTAAAAGGCCAAATTTCTTAGTAAGAAAGTGAGTGGATGATATTCTGTTCCTGGAAAGGACCCTTAATAATCATCCTATTCAAAAGTCAAAGAAGAAACAACATTTCAATGAAATGAAACTTGTTTTAGTTTTATTAGGAAGCCTCAGGGTAAACCTTTATTTTCATATTTTTGGAAATACTCTGAGTAGAATTCAAATATATTACCACATTAGCTAAGATGTCTTAAAATGTCAAAGAGGGGATATACTGGTTTTAGAATTTTTATGGATGGGTAGTTGATTTCTTTTCTAATAATTCATTTAAAAAAATGCTCAATTTTTTATGGATAAAAAATACCATTGAAAAGAAAAAAATCAGTTGCTCAGTTTTATGTTTAAATATGAAGGCATTTAATTGACTGCTGAATAAAAGGTAGCATGCATAACCTTTTTAAAAAATTATCAAAAGGACTGTCCTTGATGTTAGCCTGACATTTTTCCCTTTGATTAGTCAAAAATAACATCATGGACTTATATAGCACTTTCCTTCAAAGGAACCAAAGAATGTGCCTTAAAAAAATTGTCCATCTCCCATTATCTCTACAGAGATAAAGGTGAAAGGGACTTGCATTCTTTCTAATGAATAGTAGCTGTCTAAAGTAAAAGAAGTTCACCTGTGCCCCACTCCACGAGCTATCTGCGCACTCCCTTCTTCCCACACCCACGTCCTGGTAAGTGATGGCCTTCCCCACCCAGTTCAGTATCTCCTAACAAATCACAGTGAAATACTAAATCCAGCTACAAATGTCCACTATCAGGAAGTCATTTTGGCCTCTTGCTTCACAGACCATGGAATCCAGAGAAACTCTTCTTAGGGATAAGGAATCTTGAGTCATATTAGTTCTTTCACCATTTCTTCATTTATTCAACTGAAATCCCTATTGAACTTATACTATGTGTAAGGCTTTGTAGTAGATGCCAGAAAATCAATACTGAGCAAGATCCACTAGGGCCATGCCCTCATGGGGCTTAGATTCTAACTGGAGACATAGGTATTAACCAATTAATTCCACAAGTAATTATTTAAGTAAAATTGGGGAAAAGTATTCTGAAGTGGAAATAGTGGGTGCTATGAAAGCATAAAATGGGTAATCTGTCTGGAGGGTCAGAGATAGCTTCTGTGAGGCAAATACATTGATCTAGGCTCCAAAATAGCAGCAAAAATTAACTAGGCTAAAACAGGAGGAACAGCATTCCAGGAAGAGCTACAGTTTGCTCCAAGGTTCTGAAGTGGAAAGAAAAACCATACTGATTATTGTATTGAGGAGGACCAACTATATAGATAATTATAAGTTAGACTCTGTGGGAGTGCTTCATAAATAGCAAAACTCTGACTGAAAGTTAGTGATTATTTTTACTGGTCGTCACTATTACTGTTATTCTCTGAGTTTGGTGGTTTTCATGGCTTTTTCTCTTACTACTGCCCTTAAGAAGGATGTTGGATCACCCTTCTCTACTTCTTGGCAACATCTGAACAAATATTACAGTTGTTTAAAAAGTTACAGTTTTTAAGACTAGCTATACCTCTAAAACTCCAGTCTAAATCAAAACGTTAATATCCCATCTAGTTCCATATCTGCCCCGCACCACCACCACCGCCCACTTATGCCCCACTCCCATCGGCTCAGGTCAGATCTGTGGCCTGAGGGTGTTTGCTGATCTTTTCTCCCTTTCCCCCTATTTGACCTCCAGGGTCATGGGGGTGGGAGGTAATTGTCAGAGAAGAAATTAAAGGAAAACAGCATTGTCTTCCTTGTCTGGTGCTGTTATAATCTATATGCATCCTCAGTGATGGCAGGTACAGAATGCAGGTTCTTTCACACTTTCTTAGAGAGTGTTGGAGAGCTTTCTGGAGACTCCCTCTATGACTGCTACACGGCACCATTCTCTGACAAGGTAATGGACCTTTAATGACCCCTCTCATCTCTGCATCCTTCACTCTCATTCCAGTGATGATCTCACAGACTCAGCTGAGCTCATCACACTCCATAAACAATCTTCTTTAACAGGGTCCTTTCAAGATGGCACAAATGGCTATTTTTCAAGAGATTCACTTGGCCTGTGGAAATGTGCATCCATTCTGTTGATATCAAAACTAGCTTCTTTGCTCTTCCTGCTGTCATAGACAACTCTACCTTGCCTTGAATTTCAAATCCCCCAGGCACCGGTGTCTGTGTTATAGACATTCCCAAATGCCCTCAAGATCAGTAAGGGAAGTATAAGGCAAGACTATGCATTTCTGCAGTTCAATAAATATCCAGCTGAGGAATAAAATTCCAGTCTCTTCTCTTGCAAAAAAAACAAAACAGTGACATTATCAACCACAAAAATCTCTAGAAAACAACTCATTTTACCTTTAGGGAGGGAAGACTGCGATATAGACAACTTTTTCTTTTCAAATTTTTATTTATCTAAGCTATTTGAAGTAATGTACACAAAGCCACATATCTTTTAGTATGTCCTGCTTAGAAATGTCTCTTTGCAAAATGTGACAGGGTTCTATCATCCATCAGGTTCAACTGGGGACTTCAGCTGAAATCCTGAGATGATAAGAAAAGTACCATTTAATATCCCGTTACAGAAATGTTAGTTACTGTAACTAACTTTTGTTTTTGTTTGTTTGTTTGTTGTCTTCTTATTATCATTGTCATTGTTTTTATTAAACTATTGTTATATTTGTTGTTTAGAGAACACTGAGACACTAATATCGTTGTGAAATTTATCATTTTTCCCCATGAAAACTTGTGTAGAAGATGCTGACTCTTCAGAACTGAAGAACTATTTACCAGTCTCTAGGGGTACTTTCAGCAGAGCCCTTTAGTTGTCTATCTCTTTTAGGAATTGGGTTGACTGAGGAGAGTCACCTCATCCTGAGCCATCCTTATCCCCAGGTCACACTACCAATTACTGATAGATACAGAGGCATAAAGACTGCTCCCTTACCCTTAGAACAGCTTGAAAGGGATATCCATTCACTGAGATTGCATCGCAGCCTAACTTCTCTAAAGTCCAGTCCTCCTTCACTCCATTCAATCCACATGGGTGGATCGCAAAAGCATTGCTAGCAAACTTCTTGCATGCTAATTGCAGTCTCACAATCTGCTTCCCAGGGTATCCAACCCATGACAGATTATGAATAAATAAAGAATACCCACTATCTTTGCTTCTACTAAACATTTTTCTGAGGTCTTAGTCAATGCAAAGTGACAAGAAAAAGAAAGCGAGCTTGCAGGTCAGGCAAGGTGGAGGTTGCAGTGAGGCAAGATCATGCCACTGCACTCCAGCACTCCAGCCTGGGTGACAGAGCGAGACTCTGTCTCAAAAAAGAAAAAAAAAAAAAAAAGAGATTGCAAAGGAGGAAATAAAGCAGTCATTATTTACAGATAACATAATCATACATAGAAAATTATAAATAAAGTATAAGAATCAATAGAAATCCCACAGGAATCGCTTGAACCCTGGAGGCGGAGGTTGTGGTGAGTTGAAATCGTGCCACTGCACTCTAGCCTAGGTGACAGAGTGGAACTGTCTCTCAGAAATAAATATATTACAAAAATGTTTAAATTTTTATAGTATTGAACATAAAGCTTTAAAAAAGTTTTAAGGTTTAGCAAGTAGATTATATTAAGTTTAATAAACTTTTCTTGAGTTCTTTACACCAGGCATCAAGCTAGTAAGCACTGTTCATATCACTAAATTATGGAATAGAAAGGGCATTGTCTCTCAAGAGTCCAATAATTAGGTTGAGAAAAACAGAAAATGTTCAGAATAACTAGTCTGAGTGAGGAGAGCATTTTTTTGTATCTGAATAAAGGAATATTTCTTATGAATATTTTATCTAATATATCCACAGAAAACAGACAAACTTGAAATGCCAACTACTTCATTGTAACATATGTTTTTCAAATTATTTTTAATGTGAATATTCCTAGCTTTTGAAATTCTTATAACCAGAGTAAACACGCTATGTGCTTTGCTTTTTCATATCCCATGTATGATTTCCCATATATTAAGATATTCTAAATTTTGTGCATCTTTAATAACCATATAGTATCTACTATTATTTGTGGACCATGCAGTTTATATAACCAGTTCTTTAGATTTCTTTTTCTTTTTTTTTTTTTTTTTTTTGAGACAGAGTCTTGCTCTATCCCCCAGGCTAGAGTGCAGTAGTGTGATCTTGACTCACCGCAACCTCCGCCTCCCGGGTTTGAGTGATTCTCATCCCTCAGCCTCCTGAGTAGCTGGGATTACAGGTGCCCACCACCACGCCCAGCTAGTTTTTGTATTTTTAGTAGAGACGGGGTTTCGCCATGTTGGCCAGGCTGGTCTCAAACTCCTGACCTCAGGTGATCTGCCCGCCTCAGTCTCCTAAAATGCTAGGATTATAGGTGTGAGCCACTATGACCAATCCAAAATTTTTACTATGAAGGTTTTCTACTTTCAAAAGTATATGTATGAAAGAAAACACAAAAAGAATAAAGGGAAAAAAAGTATATGTATTTGTATGTATATTTTCATTTTGGGTTGTTTTCTCAGAGTGTATTTTTTAAATAAACATTTTATTTTAGAATGAGTTTAGGTATATAGGAAAATTGTGAGGGGCCGGGCATGGTGGCTCACACCTATAATCCTAGCATTTTGGGATGCTGAGGAGGGCGGATCACGAGGTCAGGAGATCAAGACTATCCTGGCTAACATAGTGAAACCCATCTAAACTAAAAATACAAAAATTAGCTGGGTGTGGTGGTGGGTGCCTATAATCCCAGCTACTCGGGAGGCTGAAGTAGGAGAATCGCTTGAACCAGGGAGTTGCAGTGAGCCGAGACTGTGCCACTGCACTCCAGCCTGGCACAGAGTGAGACTCTGTCTCAAAAAAAAAAAATGTGAGGATAGCACCAAAAAAGTGTTTTACCTCCTATATACACACATTTGTCCTCACAGTGCATGAGGCCCTGGAGGGAAAGTACACACTTCATATGGACTCTCTGTTCTAGAATCTATTGCATCTAGAGATCCATGAAATTGCTACTTTCCTGAATAACCATTTCAAGCTTTGATTTATTGTTATACTTGCGGCTTGAACTTTCAAGCTCATCCAGATGAGTTTTTTCGCTTGCATATATTTTAGGTGATCATATTTTTATTGGAATAATTAAAGTTGACAGTAAAAATAAGGCAAAAAATAAAATAGTACTAGCATTTACTCAGTGTCTGTGAGTGTCAAACACTGTATTAGACACACTGCCTTTGTTAAATCATTTAATCCCAACAATAACCCTAAAATAGAGGTATTATAACACCCATTGTATTTGTAAGAGAATGCAAAGTACCTGGTTTGTAATTAGTCAGGAATTTGAGTTTGTTTAGCTGTAAATTACACCACTGTTCTAGGTCAGACTAAATACAGTTTGAGTGTGTTCATCACCACAGTGGCAAAGACATGAAATCAACCTAGGCACTCATCAATGGTGGACTGGATCGCGAAAATGGGGTATACATACATCATGGAGCACTATACAGCCATTTAAAAAACACTCATGTCCTTTGCAGCAAATGCCGCTGGAGGTCATCATCCTAAGAGAATTAGCACAGGAACAAAATACAGATATCAAGAGAGGAAGCCAAACTATCCCTGTTTGTAGACAATATGATTTTACTCCTAGAAAAATCCCATACATAGTGTCTGGCCAAAAGCTTCTTGATCTGATAAACAACTTCAGCAAAGTTTCAAGATACAAAATCAATGTACAAAAATCAGAAGCTGGCCAGGCGTGGTGGCTCATGCCTGTAATCCCAGCACTTTGGGAAGCCGAGGCGGGTGGATCACCTGAGGTCAGGAGTTCAAACAAGCCTGGCCAACATGGCGAAACCCCATCTCTACTAAAAATACAAAAATTAGCCAGGTGCAGTGGCAGGCGCCTGTAATCCAAGCTACCCGGGAGGCTGAGGCAGGAGGATTGCTTGAACCTGGGAGGCGGAGGTTGCAGTGAGCAAGATCACGCCATTGCACTCCAGACTGGGTGACAAGAGTGATAGCCCATCTCAAAAAAGAAAAAAAAAAAAAATCAGAAGCATTGTCAGACACCAACAACATCCAAGCTGACAGCCAAATCAGGAATGCAATCCCGTTCACAATAGTCACAAAAAGAATAGAATATCTAGAAACAAAGCTAACCAGAGAGGTGAAAGATCCCTAAAATAAGAATTATAAAACACTGCTCTAAGAAATCAGAGATGACACAAACAAACGGAAAAACATTCCATACCCATGGGCAGGAATAATCAATATTGTTAAAATGGCCATACTGCCCAAAGCAACTTATAGGTTCAATGCTATTTCTATCAAACTACCAATGGCATTCTTCATAGAATTAGAAAAATATATTTCAAATTTCATATGGAACCAAAAAATAGCCTAAATAGCCAAGGCAATCCTAAGCAAAAAGAACAAAGAAGGAATCTTCATGTTACCTGACTTCAAACTATACTACAGGGCTATAGTAAACAAAACAGCATGGTACTGGTCCAGAAACAGACACATAAACCAGTGGAACAGAAGAGAGAGCCCAGAAATAATGCCACACACCTACAACTGTCTAATATTCAACAAAGTTAACAAGAACAAACAATGAAGACAGGACTCCCTATTCAATAAATGATGTTGGGATAACTGGCTAGCTATATGCAGAAGAGTGAAACTAGACCCCTTTCTTACACCATACACAAAAATCAACTCAAGATGAATTAAACACTTAAATGTAAAACTTAAAACCATAAAAATCCTGGAAGATAACCTAGGAAATACCATTCTGGACATAGGCCCTGATAAAGATTTCATGACAAAGATGCCAAAAGCAATTGCTACAAAAACAAAAATGGGCAAATGGGAACTAATTAAACTGAAGAGCTTCTGCACAGCAAAATAAACTATCAACAGAGCAAACAGACAACCTACAGAATGGGAGAAAATATTTGCAAATTATGCATCCAACAAAGGTCTAATATCCAGAAAAGTATGCAAAGGACATGAACACACGTTTCAAAAGAAGACATACACATGACCCACGAGCCTATGAAAAGATGCTCCACATCACTAATCATTACAGAAATGCAAATTAAAACCACAATGAGATACCATCTCACACCAGTCAGAATGGCTATTACTAAAAAGTCAAAAAATAACAGATGCTGGCAAGGTTGCAGAGAAAAGGGAACACTTATACACTGCTGATAGGAATGTAAACTAGTTCAGCCTTTGTGGAAAACAGTGTAGTGATTCCTCAAAGGACTTAAAACAGAATTACCATTCAACCCAGCAAGTTCATTATTGGGCATATACTCGAAGGAATATAAATCGTTCTGCCACAAAGACACATACATGCACATGTATATTCATCACAACACTATTCACAAGAGCAAAGACATGGAATCAACATGACTGCCCATCAATGGTAGACTGGATAAAGAAAATGTGGTACATATGTACCATGGAATACTACACAGTCATAAAAAAGAACAAGATCATGTCCTTTGCAGCAACACAGATGGAACTAGAGGCCATTAACCTAAGCAAACTAAGAAGGAACAAAAAAACCAAACAAACAAATACCATATGTTCTTGCTTATAAATGCACCTAAACAATGCAACACATAGACACAAAGAGGGGAACCACAGACACTGGGGGCCTACTTGAGGGTGGTGGGTGGGAGGAGGGAGAAGACCAAAAAAACTACCTACTGTATACCATGTTTGTTACCTGGGAGATGAAATAATCTGCACACCAAATCCCCATGACATGTAGTTTACCTATATAATAAACTTGCTCATGTATCCCTAAACCTAAAATAAAAGTTAAAAAAAGAGAGGAAAACCAAATACTGCATATTTTCACTTATAAGCGGGGGCTAAACCTCAGGTACTCATTGACATAAAGATGACAACAGTAGATACTTGGGACTACTAGACGGGATAGTGGGGAAGGGCAGTAAGCACTGAACAATTAGCTATTGAGTACTATGCCCACCAGCAGGGAGATGGGATCATTCATACCCAAACCTTAGAATCATGCGATATACCCATGTAATAAAAATGCACATGTGCCATCGAATCTAAAATAAAAGTTGAAATTATAAAAAATAAAATAGTTTTTTAAATTATCATAGTAAGAGATTTAATTCAGAAAAACTCAAGAGAATAAACATTTGTAAAGGGTCATGCTCTGGAGAAGTCCAGTACCTTAAAAAATGAAATTTTTATATTCAACATTACTGCAAACCATTTTAGAAAATGTACTGTAACAACCTCAGGACCTTGTGAATGTTAAAAGTGAAAGCAATTTATCTGTCACCCATACAAACCATTCTAATCCAGTTGTTTCCCCAAGTGATTTCCTGGAAACATTAATTCCACAGAATTTCTACAGACAGTAGGCATTAAATATGGGAGACTAAAATAGCAGTTCAGAGTGAGGGATCTAGGTTCAGAGAAGTTGAGTTCAAATCATACGTCCACCACTTATGTGATCTTGAGTAAATTTCTTAATTGCCTTATGCTTCAGTTTTCTAATCTGTGAAATAGGAATAAAAATGGTATTTACATCACAGGATTATTGTATGAATACGTTAATACATGGTAGTATTCAATAATGAATAGTAAGTACATAGTAAGCATTCAATAATTGTACTGAATTATTAGTATTGTTACTGTTATTAGTATGAGTATTACCTTCCTGTTAAAAAAAATAGTCAAATATGCTTGGGATATGTTGATTAATAAAATGAAACATGTCTCTCCTGAAAAAATAAATATAGTTTGAAACCATGTCACAGTCAATAATTATATTTCATAATTTGTTAAATATTTGCATCATACCTTAAACACAGTGACCTATTGGACAGACTAAAAATATTGAACCTTATCCAGTTTGTTGAAAACCTACAGTTCTTCATAGTCTAAATCCTCCAATAAATTTAAAGGCATACACATATTTTTTAACCATATGATAGCTAATTTGCACACTTCACATGTTTTGCTATTCTCAGCGAAGACTGATCTGGTCATAAATATTTTATGAAATCTTCATGTGCTGTAGCAGAGTTTAATTTTCATACATATTAGGATTCAGCTGGAACAAAGCATTGTGATATTTGGGCTTTATATTTACAAAGGCTATATGATGACTTATCTACATTAAAATAGGTTTTAATATTTCTTGAGACTGCAGATGCAATCTATAGGGTAATTAAGAATCTATGTTAGCAAGAAAGACAATATGTCATTCCTTTCATCTCTTTGAATCCATCCTGTTTTCCTAAATTTCATGTGTGGAGAACACCCACATATTCTACTGAGTTCCTTTGTAAACTCTCCTGTTTTACTTCTTAATGTTTATTTTAGTGAAGCATGTCATGGTCACTAAAAACTGCAATTAAAGAACTGAAAACAAATCTTTAGTATGACCTGGGGAAGAAAAAACATTTCACAATTGATTATAAATCCCTAGGTCTGTCTTTTTGGGGGGATTGATTTAGTAATAGACAGACTGTTGTTCCTCTTTTGACATGGGTTTCAAGAAGTAATAAAAGGCACAAAAGTAAGAATTGGTCTGATGAGAGCATGTGGACAGAATTCTCTAGATACACAAGTAATGTATATAAAGCTATCACCCCTAAATCCAATCCAAGAGCAGTGTCTCACATATAGACTCTAGACCCAAAAAGGAATACATATAATCTTCATTAGTGCCCTTCTTTACTTTTAAGGAGCTGCAAATACTTAGACTACAGCAAATGTTATTAACGTATGGCACCACAAACTCTCAGGCGTCTCCTTCTTATCTAGGAAGAATTTTCTCACTCATCTCACCTATTCTTATACCTTGGTTCTCCGTCTCAACTGCTACTCCAAAGTGCACAGTTTCTTGTAATACACTCGGGACACTTCCTGACTTCCCAGTGCTTGGAATTAGGGAGAAAAGTTATCTGTTCTAAATCTCTCTCTACTTTCTGCATCCATTCATGAAATTGTGTCCTTTCTTGTCAGGATGGAAGTGAGGAAAAAAAAAAAAAAAAAACTAAGCAGACAAAAGTGTAGGCAGAAGTCCATGAACCCCATGGGTTAACCATTTTATCCAATTCAACATGGAAAAAACGTGTTTCCTCAGAAAAATATATAATAGTAAATTACGAACTTTGAATTCTCCTGAGAAGGTGGTAGTGAAAATCAAAATTCTAATTTTCAAGTTAGATATGCATAAAAGCCTTTTTTAAATAATAGAGTCTTATATGACATTGTAGTCAAAAATTTTTGTGGTAGGAAAGAATAGGAGACACACAAGTTTAAGTCAATGACAATGCTTAAGATGTAATTCAATAATTTGAAAGATGTTTTATTCATACATAGCAGCAAATGAATAATATATTGTTACAGAATGAGATCATGCTTTAACTATTATTTTGTAGTCTTATTTTATAAATAAAAACATATTTCCATGTCAATAATTATAAATGTTTATCATTACAGATGCTGCAAAATATTCTATTTTGTGAATAAGCCATATTAAAAATTCCTCTATTTCTGCCTCCATTATAGGCTTTTTCCAGATTTTTCATTATTACAAACACAGTGATAACATAATAAATAAGTTATAGAATCCTGAACATTTATCTTTTTATTTTATTGAAAAATTGATGATTGAAAGATCATGAGTATTTCTAAGCTTTTGTGTACACATTTTCAAATTGCCCTTCATGGAAGTTAGTAACAATTTATGTTCTCAACAGTAGTGTATAAAGGTCCCGTTTTCATACTTGACATACTTCTATGACATATATTAATTTGTAAATACATGATTATCTATTATTTTTATCTAAAATGAGACTGAAGCATCACCATTCTTCTAACCTCCTGTTCAAGCTGACATCCAGGAAATACAAATAGCTTGGGTTTGCTCAAATATGGATGGATTGTCTTAAATATATGCCACTCAAATTACTTCTCAAGATGTACACAATTCACAGCGCTCCATTGTTTGCAGCGTCTATTTGAATCATCTTGTCAATACTCAGACAGTATTCAAAGAATACGCTGTTCTGAACTTACCCTTGCAAGATGCCTTAGAAGTGTCTGCCGTCAGCTGCAGCATACCTTCCTCCTTTCATCTGCAGATTTCTGAAACCGGTTTTGGCACGAAATGTATCCTCATGTGGCATGGATACTAGAATATTGTTATGGGAATTTTTGAAAACAAAAATAAAGGAATATAAAAGCCTAGAATAGTTTGCTAATACATATTTCATCTAGAAGCTGGGCATTAAAGCATCATTCTTTGGCTCCCATTAGACAAGGGGAAAGTTGATAGTCTGATCATAATTATGCCTGCACTGTCTTACTTTTAACACCCCTTATCTCAGAATTTTCTGCAGATCATTTTACCGGCAAACAAGAGTATCCCCGAGCATGTTTCTTTTTGTAAGGTTTTCTTTCTTTAAGTCGCTTCTCTTCAACTCTGGGATTTCCCTACTTTGGATTGGCTGGTGAATTTCTGCCTTCTCTGTCTCACTTGAGACCTTTCCCCAACATTGGAAAAATAAAATAGAAACTGAAAATGAACTTTGCAAAAACGTCAGTACACAATAATAAAGAAACTAGGAGAAGAGGGCAAGTTCAAAAATTAATAAAGATAAAATTCCCCATAATCTGCTATGCTAATTCTTTGCATTTTTTCCCAATAAAATAAGACAAATTGCTAAAATAAGACCACACAGAACCAACACAATATTATGACCTTTTATAAACTGAGAAGTGAAATGTTAGCGGCACAGAGTATTCTGGTCACAAGGAGAAAAGATTAAGGAACTACAGTTGTCCTTTTTGTTTTTGTTATTCCCCCTGCCATATGAGGAAACATGGAGGCAAAGCAAGGTGGAAAAAGACAACCCTTAAGCCACAGGGTCTGGAATCTGTCTTAAAAGTCAAGATAACTTACAGCTAATTGTAGCTGTCTTAAAACCTTTCTGCGGAGGACCCACCCAGATCTCTAGGCAATTACAGCCTCACGGTGGAGATGGAAAAGTTAAAACACTATTAAAATCACAGTCAGTCAGAGGCAGAATTGGTCACAGAACTCTGCTTTTATTTTCTCCATCCCAGATCTCTGATAATTTTGGAGTCTGGAGTTCCTCTACCTTGCAGAGAAAAATAAGAAAAGAAAGAGGACCCGTAGGAGCATTTGCACCCCCACCTAGAGTTTTTCACTTAAATGAAGTCACAATCTCAGTGTGTGATTCAATATATGTTCTTAATTGTAAATACCTTTTCTAGTTTTCTCCTTCTGTTGCTTGTGCTAATCCTTATGTTTTTCTCCACTAATTTTTTTTTTTTTTTTTTTTTTTTTTTTAGAGAGAACTGAAGGACTCACATTAGGTATGGAAACAAACACATATGAGTTGAGATTTCTTAGAAAATACATAATTTTAAAAATTTATTAAAGCCATTATTCATACTCCCCTCTCTCTTTTTTTTTTCTCTCTCTCTCTCCTTTCTCTGTGTGTGTGTCTCTCTCTGCTCTCTCTCTCTCCTCTCTGTCCCCTTCTCCTTGGTCTCTCTCTCTCTCTCTCTCTCTCTCTCTGTGTGTGTGTGTGTGTGTGTGTGTCTTTCTCTCGTCTCTCTCTCTCTCCATCTGTCTCTCTCCTCTCTGTCCCTGCCTCTCTCTGTCTTTCCCTGTCTCTCTCTCTCCTCTCTCTCCTCTCTGTGTGTCTCTCTCTGCTTTCTCTCTCCTCTCTCTGTCTCTCTTCTCTCCCTGTCTCCCTCTCTTTGGGTTCCTCTCTGTGTGTCTTTCTCTCCTCTCTCTCTTTCTCAGTCTTTCTCCTCTCTCTCCCTGTCTCTCTTTCTCCCTGTTTCTCTCTCCTCTGTCTCTCTCTCTCTTCTCTCTCTCTTTCTCTCCTCTCTCTGTCTCCCTCTCTCATCTCTCTCTCCCTGTTTCTCTCTCCTTTCTCTCCCTTCCCTTCTCTCTTTTCCTCTCTCTTGGTCTCTGTGTGTCTTTCTCTCCTCTCTCTCTCTCTCTCTCTCTCTCTCTCTATCTCCCTCTCTCATCTCTCCCTGTTTCTCTCTCCTTTCTCTCCTTTCCCGTCCCTCCCCTCGCCTCCGTTGTTCCCCTCCCCCTCCCTTCTCTTCTCTTTCTTCTTGTTTCTCGGTCTCTGTGTATGAGTCTTTCTCTCCTCTTTCCGTCTCTCTCTGTCTCCCTCTCTCTAGATCTCTCCCTCTCTCTCATCTCTTTCTTCTCTCTCCTCTCTCTCTCTCTTTCCTCTCAGTCTCACTCCTCTCTGTCTCTTTCTAAAAAAAAAAGGTAATAAAAAAATGTCATTATTCACAGTCGTCAAAGCCCTGCAAAATCTACCCCCTGCTTATTTCTTCAAACTCACTTCTCTCTAATTTTTTTTTTTTTTTTTTTTTGAGACGGAGTCTGAGCTCTGTCGCCCAGGCTGGAGTGCAGTGGCACGATCTCTGCTCACTGCAAGCTCCACCTCCCAGGTTCACGCCATTCTCCTGCCTCAGCCTCCCCAGTAGCTGGGACTACAGGCGCCCACCACCACGCCCGGCTAAATTTTTGTATTTTTTTTTTTTTTTTTTTTTTGTAGACACGGCATTTCACCGTGCTTGCCAGGATGATCTCAATCTCCTGACCTCGTGACCCGCCCTCCTCAGCCTCCCAGAGTGATGGGGTTACAGGCGTGAGCCACCGTGCCCGGCCCTTCTCTCTGCTCTTAGGCTCTGTACAGGTCAACACTCCACCCTCACTCCTGGTTTAGGTTTTTAAAGATCCTATTCTGTCTGCCTAGAGCACTCAGTTCCCAGTTGGTCACATGGCTGTCTCCTTGTCATTTATATTTGGCTTTAAATATTCTCTTAGAAAAATTTTATCTTTCCTCCTCTGGTAAGTTATAATTTTCAAAAAGTTAAAATCATGACTATCATACTAATGGCTGAATGAATATTAGATTTATTTCACTTATCAATAAGGGAAACCAGAAAAATAGTTTTCCTTTTTCCAAGAAAAAATTAAGAAACAGGCCGGGCGCGGTGGCTCAAGCCTGTAATCCTAGCACTTTGGGAGGCCGAGACGGGCGGATCACGAGGTCAGAAGATCGAGACCATCCTGGCTAACACGGTGAAACCCCGTCTCTACTAAAAAATACAAAAAACTAGCCGGGCGAGGTGGTGGGCGCCTGTAGTCCCAGCTACTGGGGAGGCTGAGGCAGGAGAATGGCGTAAACCCGGGAGGCGGAGCTTGCAGTGAGCTGAGATCTGGCCACTGCACTCCAGCCCGGGCGACAGAGCCAGACTCCGTCTCAAAAAAAAAAAAAAAAAGAAAAAATTAAGAAACAGATGTTTATGTATCATTCCGGAAAGGTATACTGAAATAAATTTGCTATATTAGAGATAAAACTAGTTATATCCTATAAGACAATAAAGCTATAAAATTGGACGTGATCTTTTCTGCCAGATAGAACCCACTGGTATTTCTACTGAACAATAATCCTCATGTTAACATGTAACTTTTCAGAATCTGGACCCTAATCACTAGTAAATTCTAAGACAAGCTATGATAGATTGACACATCCCTAAAGAATTAAATCACTTTTAGTGGCTGATAGTCAGTAGACCAGTATGGTATTAAAGAAACATGCAGTAATTTTTTTTTTTTTTTTTTTTTTTGAGACGGAGTCTTGCTCTGTCGCCCAGGCTGGAGCACAGTGGCCGGATCTCAGCTCACTGCAAGCTCCGCCTCCCGGGTTCACGCCATTCTCCTGCCTCAGCCTCCCGTGTAGCTGGGACTACAGGCGCCCGCCACCGCGCCCGGCTAATTTTTGTATTTTTAGTAGAGACGGGGTTTCACCGTGTTAGCCAGGATGGTCTCGATACCTGACCTCGTGATCTGCCCGTCTCGGCCTCCCAAAGTGCTGGGATTACAGGCCTGAGCCACTGCGCCCGGCCGTAATTTTTCTTAAGAAAAGGTAAAGAAGGCTCTTACATCCTGGACACCGTGCTTCGTATCACCTTCTTTTATTTCTTTGTTATTGCACCAATTACTATAAGAAATCATCTCATTCTTTTTTGTTTAATTTCTTCTTTATTGCCTGCCTCTCCACTATGAGTTATCCAAGAGCAGAGTATTTGTCTTTCTTATCCTATATCCTGAGCCCTCAAAACAATTCCTGGCATATGGTAGATGCTCAAGAAAGGTTTCTTGGATGACAGGGTGGCCAATAATGTTTTAGTGAAAGGGGAGAATGTATAAAAATTAGAAAGCAGTGGAAACTGAGTATTTGGTTGAGAAGAGAAAGCATACACGAATGAAGAAAACACAGAAAAACAGATGGTAATATATAGTAGTGCTGGATGATACACATACTAAGTGTTTTAGAAGTAATAATATACATACTAAGTGTTTTAGAGAATTGTCAAGATGCTAACTTCCATAGGAAAATACTGTAACTTCTAAATGTTGAAAATACGACTCCACAAGAAATATTTATGGCTAAATTTGATAATAAAAGAAGTTCTACAATGATAGAACCTCTATTAAATGTTAGAAGTATAAGCTATGTTTCAATATGTATATTACAGAATTTAGATTACGGAGTATATGTTTAAGAGGCAATTCAAGTGAAAATCTGAATAGAAACTTGAAATTTACTTAAAGCAAAACATTTGTTGAGTTCACACATTGTTTAAGGCAGACTGTGTATTACGATCTAGTCTGTTTTTCATAAAACTCCCTTCACCTCGTCTAATGAGTGGCAGGTAGACAGTAGCCTGAAAAAAGCATTTATATACTTGAAAAAGGCATGGCAGTTTCCCTGTGGTGGGGGTGGGGGAAAGGATTTAGCATGCCCTTTTACTTTCTCTTATTTTTGTCTCCGTTGTTATTTTATTCTCTGCATTTGGCTCTTACCATCCCAGAAATTAACTCTCAGATATCTGAAAACAGACTAGGGAGAAAAGGGGAAACTTGATAGATGTATAATTCTTTAAGAAGTATTTCCAGCCTTCCCTAAAACACAGAAGTAAACAAAAAGGGAGAAAATGTTAGATTGGTAAGTCTGTTTGAAGCTGAATGGATCAATAGAAAGTCAACAAATGCCATCCAATTCAAAGTTCCTAACAAGTTAAAATTTTGTGTGTGCCTGTGTATAAAAATAAAGGGAAAGCTTAAGTTACTTACATTCCTGCTTAGTTTTATAATCCGTAAAAACTAAGTTAAACATTCTTAATTCATTTGGAGTTGTGTGGTTGGCATTGGATTTGTAGGAAGAAGAATAAAAAATACAATGGAAAACTGCTGCCACAACGGAACAACATGCATTTCTTTCCATGTAATCATGACTTTTTTTCTAATTTGGAAGATAGTCAGTATTCAGCTTTTCTAGTAAATTTTTATTTCCAATAAAAAGAAGGCATAGAAATTCCCAAGCCCTCTAGTAATGATTTGTTTTATGGTGTTTATTCAGTGACATGACAATTTCATGAATAATAGGTTTTTTTGAGAAACTAAAAAGCTTTTTATAGGATCTTACAATGTTCAGCAAATAAAAGAAAGCAAGTTGAAGATAAATTGCAGCAGCATGATTTTTATGTAAAATATGAAGACATGCAAAAGTAAACATTATTTTTAAGGAATACTCACACACTTGGTGAAATTACTAAGGAAAACAAGAAAATGATATCACAAAATGCATAATAACTGAGATCTTCTGGGTAGAAAGGGCAGTATAATTACGGAAGGCAAATAGGGAGCATCGAACATATTGAAAGTGTTCTGTTTCTTAAGCTGGTTGGTGGGGGACGAATTTTAGGTATATTATGCTTTACATTATACACATTATATGATAAAATAATTCATAGTTTTTAAAGTGCCTTATATTTCTGTTTCTAGTGTTATCATAATAGATTAAAAATCCTAAAATGTCTCATCTGTAAAGTTAGAAATGCAACGTAGTATAGATTTAAATCGATTAACTGGTGAGAGTGGTAGGAGGCAGCCAAATGCCTAGGCAGATAGGGGTGGGTCCCCAGTGAAACTCTACCTCCAAGCCTAAGGCCATTTAAAACCTGAAAGACAAGCTGCAAGTTAAATCCTTGACTGGATTGAGAACTTGTCTTCCCATTTGGCTTGCTTTCCTCTGATTGATCCCCACCCTTCACCTATTTTACATATACCTACCCTTTCCTAATTGGTTTTCTGTACTATCGTGCCCATCTTTGAATGGTGTCTTTGCCTTAAACTTTTTTACATACTTCCCAATCAGCATGCACTCCCCATTTTGAGTATAGAAGAGGCCCCAGACCCAGCCAAACAGGAGAAATTTCCCGCCTTCGGGTAGAGGAAGCACCACCCGACCCCCGCATCCCCTCTTTGCTGAGAGCTTTCCTTTCACTTAATAAATTCTGTTCCACTCACTCTCTGGTGTCTGTGTGCCTAATTCTTCCTGGTTGTGAGACAAGAACTTGGACCTAGCTGAGCTAAGGAGCAGAAAGACCGCAACGCTAGTAGTTTTTAAACTTCAGGATTGTCAAGAGCAAAACAAAACAAAACAAAACAAAATAGCAGAAAACCTCAGAAGGTATGAGAAAACAGTATGCAGCATAGCATGAAGCCATCTGTGGGTTTCATGCAGATGGCCTGAAGCCTTAGGCACCTGTGCAGGGCAAGATAAAAGATCTGAACCACTCCAAATAAAACTAGGACTTTGCTGGTTCTATCTGTATAAAACAGGATGGCCTACAAGAAAACCCTTTTAGCAATGGTAGATTAAAAAGAAAACTGTCTAATCTCTATGTTTTATCCAGTGGAAAATACCACTGGAATTTAGCAAGGACAAATTAGCCCATTCAAGCCTGAATTCACACGTGTGTTATCCCAAAATTCCCCAAGAAGAAACCTTATTAAGGAGTGGATGAAGATGGACTGTCACCAGCACCATAGCAGCAGTAAATATTGATTCCCTCTCAACCCTGTCATCACAAAATTCCTATTTAGAATTTTAAAAATTAAGATTACATAATTACTAACACACATGCTCTCTCTCTCACACACACACACACACACACAAAGAAAGAGAGAGAGAGAAGTAAGAGTCAGCAATCACAGCAAACAACAAAAGCAGACAAAGACTTCAGATCCTGGAGTCATTAGATTCAGAGAGACCCAAACCAACATACATCATAGTGAAATTACTAAACACGGGGACAAAATGACAATCACAAAAGCTTCCAGAGAAAGGAAAAAAATAGCCACAAGGTACAGAAAAAAAATTATAATCATAATAACTTCAGGTTTCTCAGTAGCAGCATGAATGGTAAGAAATTTTAAGGAAGGTTTTCAAAATTCAAAAGGAAAATTCTGCAGACTTCTATACAACCAAACCATCCCAGCCAGTAGGAAGCATTCTCAGACATGCACATCTCAAAAAATGTACCTCCTATGCTCACTTTTCTTGACAACTTTTGGAAAATGTACTCCACTGAAAAGAAGAAATAAGCCAAGAAAGAAGAAGTTCTGGTATAAAGTTGAAATGATCCTACAGAGGAGTCTGAGAAGGGGAATCCCAGGGATGGTGCAGAGAAAGATTCCCAGATGGTAACTGTACACCTGATAAAAAGAACACCCGGTGTGGTTCTGAGTAGGTTTGATGGCTCTGGGAGGGACTTCTGTGAAAGATGAAACCAGAAGAACGCCAGACACATCTGACATCTTAAGAAGAGAGGTAGAAAACTGGCAAAGCATTTGGGACTGTATTAATTGTAAGTACATAGAAAACACAGCAAATGAAATGAAAGAAGGCAAGGAAACAAAAAGTTGTACAGAAAAAGGAATTAATCATGTTTCCCCACTGGCCCCAATTGTGAATGGGGCCCCCGTAAATCATAATGATGCAACTGCTATGATGGGATAAAAAAATAATCCTTGGGGACTGAGAGATGACAGAGCAGTGACCGAATGTGCCATCAAATGATAATGCCTGAGGCTGAAAAATCAAAAAGTTATGACAGAGTATGTTATTTAGAGAAAATGCTACAATTACCAACAAAATAAATCACTTAAAAGGGGTGAAAATGCATGCAAAGACTGAAGATGCAGAGGCCATGGAGAAAAAATGTACTCTTGTTTTTCTGAACAAACTGGTACCACATTTTAAGTGTAAATTTTCTAGTACTCACATTTAAGGAAAAGTTAAAAAAAAAAAGCTACTGAAACTAATTTTTTTTTTTTTTTTTTTTTTTTGAGATGGAGTTTCGCTCTTGTTGCCAGGCTGGAGTGCAATGGCAACATCTTGGCTCACTGCAGCCTGCACCTCACGGGTTCAAGTGATTCTCCTGTCTCAGCCTCCTGAGTAGCTGGGATTACAGGTGCCTGCAACCATTCCCAGGTAATTTTTGTATTTTTAGCGGAGACACGGATTCACCATGTTGGCCAGGCTAGTCTCGAACTCCTGCCCTCACGTGATCCACCCACCTCAGCCCCCCAAAGTGCTAGGATTACAGGCATGAGCCACCATGCCCGGCTGTGAAATTAATTTTGATACATCTTATTTAACCAAATATATCCTTTTTTTTTTTTTTTTTTTGAGACAGAGTCTCACACTCTTGCCCAGGCTGGAGTGCAATGGCACAATCTCGGCTCACTGCAACCTCCGCCTCCCGGGTTCAAGTGATTCTCCTGCCTCAGTCTCCTGAGGAACTGGGATTACAGGCAGGCGCCACCACACCTAGATGATTTTTTGTATTTTTAGTAGAGACGGGGTTTCACTATATTGGCCAGGCTGGTCTCAAACTCCTGACCTCATGACCCACCTGCCTCGGCCTCCCAAAGTGCTAGGATTACAGGCATGAGCCACCGCATCTGGTCTATCCATGTATTTTATTTAATATAATTTATTTAACCAAATACACCATCATTTTCAAAAGTAATCATTATTAAAGAGATCTATTTTTTGCACACTAAGTCTGAAATCCAGGGTGTATTTTATACTTGCAGCACATCTCAATTAGGATTAGCCACATTTCAAGCACTCAGTAGCTACATAAGTCTAAGGCTACCTTATTCAACAGGACAACTCTAAACTATGTGCATGTATAACTGTGATAACTTTTTTAAAAAATTGTAAAGGAGCACTGGTGTTGATAGGTTGTCCACTTATTCCATGAATACAGAAATGTACTAATGTCATTCAGAGGACATTATATAATTGAAAAGACCAGGGAAAAAGGAACTTCCCTGAGCAAACTGTATGAAAAGTGAAATTGTAGATTGTTTGTTTATTATCTGAACATGCATCTCATCTCCTGTATGGACTACTCTTTATATATAAAATGTCTTTTATTTTTACAATTCCCTTTCCCTTGTAAATGACAAAACTAATGCCAGACAAGTGGCTTGCCCAAATGTATTAAGTTATTTATAACAAATAACTAAGCTGGCATCAAATCCAGGCTGTCTGATACCACTGACCACAAGTTTCACCACAGTGCTCTGCATGGGACTATATCTGAATGTGTGGGCATAGTTCCTAAAAGATAATAAGTGTCTAAGTAAGTATAGTACTCAGTGATCTGAATGTAATGTTTACTGTTCATATAACAGTAAAAAGACTATCAACATGCTTATACTTCTTAACGACTAAGTAACTCAAAATGAATATTTATTTGAGTAAAGTAACTTAGTTTTAGAAGATACGGCCATTTGAAATAAGGTTGAAATGGAAGGCTTATGTCTCAACAAACTATGTGTTACTCAGGGGTTATGTAGTTAGAAAGAGCTTTTATAACTAATGAATTTAGTCCAAGAAGTAATTCAACTACATTGGTTATCTATTGCTGTGTAAACAAAATACCCCCCAAAACATGGTGGCTGAAAACCGACATTTATTATCCCGTAATTTATTGTGGGACAGGAGACCACATGTAACAGCTTGGTGCCTTCGACTCAGGGTCTCCCATGAAGCCACAATATCACGCATCAAGGTGTTGGCCAGGTCTGCAGCCATCTCAGGGCTCGCCTGGGGAAACCTCCACTTCTCAGCCCAATCATGTGGCTGTTGGCCAGAGACATCAGCTCTCTTCTGCATGGGCCTCTTCACAGGACTCATGACATGCCAGCTTGCTTCCTCCAGAATGAGGGCTTGGGGGATAAGAATGGTCACACAAGATAGAAATCACAATTTTTTCTGTAACCTAATCTCAGAAGAGACATTCCATCCCATTTGCTGTACTCTGCGCACTAGAAGAAAGTCACTAGATCCAGCCTGTACTTAAGAGATTACAAAAGGGCATGAACACCTGGAGGCAGGGATCATTAGAGCCATTCTAGAGACTGCCAACCTCAATGACAAACAATTTTACAACGCTTTACGCCTGGAAAATGCGGTTAGTTATTCCATCATTCATTCATTCAGCAGTATTTATCTTGCACCTACTTTGTACCAGGCCCTGGAGATCTTGGGAGCAAAGCAGATATTCTCATGGTCTTTATAAAATCTCCAGTCTACTGTCCTTAAAATTAAACACTAAAATGATTTTTATCACAAAGTGTTTTAAACAGCAAGAAAACTTACTTCAGGAACTTTTTGTGTTACTGCTTTTTCTAAACTGTTGCTCTTGTAAATCAAATACTGATGACCTTTCAGTAAAGATGAGAAATTACCCTGATCTTCCTACATCATAATTTTGTGATAACCCTTTGTTTGGATCTGCAGACTTTCTAGCTCAGTGAAAGCGGAAGTGATTTGTGTTAATGTCTGTACTGACAATACAGTGTAAGGCCTACAGTTCAGAAATTTGAGCTTACCCAGCTGTGGAAAGAGAAGCAGCTAATGAATTTAGCTCTTTGTTCCTCTCAAGCCAAAAAGTGACAGAAAAAATTTATAAGGTTGGTAAGGCCCCATTCAGACTCTATAACCAATGCTTTGTCCTCTAATGAAAAACTTGAGAAGTTTTTTACCAAAAATTAAAACTAGGATTATTTCAAAATTAAAAAACAAACCATCAGTGATTGAGGGATCCTGAAATTTTTATTTCTAGAATTCTTTAAGTTATTTCTGTTTATCCTTATCAGGCTCTCTCCTCAGTGAATTTATTTATTTATCTATTTATTTATTTATTTATTTATTTTATTTATTTATTTTTTTTGAGATGGCGTCTCGCTCAGTCGCCCAGGCTGGAGTGCAGTGGCATGATCTCAGCTCACTGCAAGCTCCACCTCCCCGGTTCACACCATTCTCCTGCCTCAGCCTCCCAAGTAGCTGGGGCTACAGGCATCAGCCACCACGCCCGGCTAATTTTTTTGTATTTTTAGTAGAGACGGGGTTTCACCGTGTTAGCCAGGATGGTCTCGATCTCCTGACCTCGTGATCCACCCACCTTGGCCTCCCATAGTACTGGGATTACAGGCGTGAGCCACCGTGCCCGGCCTCCTCAGTGAATATTTCATACAGTGCTGGGTGTCCATACTCCAGCCCGTTTCTCAAGAGAGTGTACTTAAAGCGTTTTATTTTCTTCTCAGATATCATAACATCTTCATATTTTTAAGTCATCAATTTGAGTAGAAACAATAGCTTCATACACACACACACACACACACACCCCATCTTGCTCACCCAATACGGATTGCATTTTCTACATAAGTGCATTTAAATAATCTGAGTATTTCAAGGTGGTAGAAAAGAAAGGCTCAAATGCATCAAAACAAATTAAAACAGATAATTAAGCTCATTGAATAACACCAATGAATATATGTGAAGCAAGTTTATGTTGCAAATCACTTAGCTCAATTGCAAATACAACATTGATATACCTAACAGAAAGAAGTATATTATATATGTGATATAAATGTTTTATAAAAGAAAACTGACAAGACCTCCATGCATTTAGACCTTTTAAAATTGCTAAGACTCAAGAATCTGCCTGTCCCAGATTCCAGCAGTAGCTTCAATTTTGAATGGCTTAATAATCCCCTATTGTGTTACAGCTCTGAAAGTTGCCACCAGAATAGTATACCCTATCATAGCTCAGCTAGTCACTTTTACAGATTCTAACCTGTGGACAACAATCTCTGCTACTTGAACAATTTTAAATGTTTGTCTCACTTTAATAGCAAGTATATCTTAAGGGTATATATTCTTTTACTCAAATAAGTGAGACATTGACAATCTCATTCTGGAGTTGTGTTAATAGACCCAAAAAATAAGAATTCCATCCACTCTCATTTGTTAACAATAAACATGATATATAAAATAACTTATTTCTTAAAATGAATCATCAGATAATTCATTAATAAAAGCATTTGTAGCAAATGTTAATTCCAGAACAAAAACTTTTGAACCACAGAATATTCAACTACAAAATAATGCGGAACTCTATGACCTCAAAAGATGGAGAACCCTTGAAGTTTATTTGGTAACTAGCTGGGGATGGTGTATTGGCAAATATTTGTATACAGAACTAGAATTAAAGCCAGAATGATTTCAATAATTGCAAAATAAATGAATATATATGATCAATGATTGAAGAAGCCTGAAAATTTTGTTTCTAGGATTCTATCTCCTACAGAAATTCATATGCTGTAAAAAGATACATATGAAAGGATATTTACTGCTATTTTCATTGAAAAATAAAAAAGCATATAAAATGGTGAAAAACTTGAAAAAAATTCTAAACTTCTCTTAGTATGGGAATGATTACAATGAGTGGTAAATTCTTGCTATAGAATGCTTTGCAACTCTTACAAAATATGAAGTGGAACAATATGTATTGACCAAGAAGAATATATTAAGTATAGAAAAAAAAGTTGCAGAATAGTATTTATAAACGTATCCTTTTAAGAATAAAAAATAGGGCCAGGCACGGTGGCTCATGCCTGTAATCCCAACATTTTGGGAGGCCGAGGCAGGCAGATCATGAGCTCAGGAGTTCGAGACCAGCCTGACCAACATGGTGGTCAACCCCGTCTCTACTAAAATACAAAAATTAGCTGGGCGTGATGGCGCCTGCCTGCAATCCCCGCTCCTCAGGAGCCTGAGGCAGGAGAATCACTTGAACCCGGAAGGCAGAGGTTGCAGTGAGCCGAGATCACGCCATTGCACTCCAACCTGGGTGACAGAGCGAGACTTCATCTCAAAAAAAAAAAAGAAAGAATAAAAAAAGTAGAATGTTATCTTACTAAAAATAAGTAAAGCATTTTATAACACGATCTCAAAAAATAATTATGTGTGCAGAAAAATTTAAAGGATACATTCCAACTATCAAGAATGCTTAACTGGTCAGGAGCAGTTGCTCATGCCTGTAATTCCAGCACTTTGGGAGCCCGAGGCAGGCAGATCACTGAGGCCAGGAGTTCGAAACTAGTCTGGGCAATGTGACGAAACCCCATCTCTACCAAAAATTCAAAAATTATCCAGGTAGGTTGACACATGCCTGTAGTCCTAGCTACTCAGGAGATTGAAGTGGGAGGATAGCTTGAACACCAGAGGCAGAGGTTGCAGTGAACTAAGATCATGCCACTGCACTCCAGCCTGGGCAACAAAGCAGGACCCTGTCTCAAAAAAAAAAAAAAAAAAAAAAAAAAAGAAGTTAGCTAAAAAATAGGATTAAAGTAGTAGGCAAGGGGGTATTAACTTTCACATTTTTTAATTTTATATGCTTTTATATTGTTTTATTTTATTTTTTGTGTGAAAGTATGTACTACTTTTGTATTACTCTATGTGGTCCCTAGTGCTTCACTTTTTATATACTGAGAGCTTATACCTCATTATTTGTGTGTAATTAATTACAGACATGTTGACACGACAACCAATAAATCTTAGTGATATCAAAGAGCAATGTTACAATAGCTATAATGCACATTAAAATACTTTAACATATAGAGTGCAATATTATGTATGTACTGTTTGGCTTATGCAACAGCCCTAAGGCTGCAAACATTTTATTCAGGAGTAAGTAGTCTATGGTGTGGCCCACTAGCCTTCTAATTAGGAAGACTGTTCTTCAAAGGGAGCTACCACAAGTGTTTCTGTTATCCACATCTCTATCAGTTACTTTCTACAAATCAGGGTGTGATTTAGTTGTATTGATTGTATTAAGAAAGTGTTGCAGAAAATAATAATGCAGATTAAACTTAAGAGCATGTCATGTCTACAGTCATTACATTATAAATATTACAAAAAAACTGAGGAATTCTTCCAATATTCAAAAACTCATCTGATTCAGCAAAGTTGCTTATGTCATTGTTGATAAAATCAAGTTCCAATGTGTCTTTAAAGTTCTACTTTCATCTTCCTCATTAACACCAACAAAAAAATTAACTAATATTCATGTAGCTCCTACTTATTCATCAATTATAATCATAGGTTAGCTGCAGATATTTGTTTGACTCAAATTGGTGAGATATTCCATGACAATCAACTGGGCATATGGAATTTACATAATGAATGTTGTAATATTTGATTATTTGTAAATTGCATGCTTCACATCTTTTACATCAGTAAAATGTATAATAAACCTGTATCTCACACACACATATTTTTCAGAGCCGGTTGTTTAACATTACCAGCACAATGCTGGATTGAGGGAACATGAGTAGTGTTCACTCAGCTCAAAATTTCATCCACTGATAGTGTTGATATATCTTCTCAAAAGAATTCATGCATTATGTATCACCAAATTGGTATAGGTGAGTTCAGAACAGGGAGATATTGACAAAAAGGCCACATTTTCAGCCCAGCATCAATTTTTCTGTGTTTGGCTGTGTGCTTTTTAGGACCGGCTGTTTAAAATCTAATTATTTGACAAAGGCTATGAATAGGTATCCTTGGACAGCAGTTAATTAACATTTTATACATACTTTTAAGAGGCTGTTTTTAAAATAAGCCTGAAGAAAATTGATTGGATTTTTAAAATAATCACAAATAATGTTCTATGTTAAAAGAAGTGAACTTTATTTTTAATTGACTTAGGTTCAAACTTCAGGAAAAAAATGCTCAACATAATACAACTCCCATACAAAAAGCACCATGGCCCTGAGGGTATCGGGGAGAAGATGGCAGTTTTGGTAAAGCATGTTTGTATTTGGCAGTGCAAATTTAAAGAAAGAAAATTCTTAGAGGCTAAAGATTTAGTCTGCCACAGTAAAACATTTTGGTTTTAACTTTTTGGGGCTAGGTAAAGCACAATACATTTATCAAATTATCTTTTATCGCCTTGCTTGGTTTATATATGGATCAGCTTCTAGAATTCTCATTTTGTCTATTCCAAATTCAGTATTCTTATGAACACACATGGAAAATGGTTGAAAACAAATGGAGATGTGTACAATCAACAATAATAAAATAGAGTCCAAATGCCTTATCTCACTGGATATGCAGCCCTGCTTTTGCATATCATGTGGTCCAGAATATACACAAGACCTACCAGTGACTTGCTAAATTCCTTTCATGTATAAATCCCAAAGGCTCAGCATGAGCAACAGGGCCCAATCAGCTCTGTTTACAAGGGGAGCCTACCAGTTCTTTTGCCTTCAGCTACTGTTTAATACCAGCTGTTTGTTCTTTCTGGTCCTCCCCCTTCTCTCCCTCCTCCAGGTCTCATTTTAAAAACCTATCCCATAGATACCCAATTCAATCCTTCTGAGTTGCCTTGGCAACTCTCAACGATAGGATAGTTCACAGCTTCCCGGTGTAATTCCATCACATCCCTCAATTAGTTTAGTTAAGTTAAACCTTTTATGAACAAATATTCCTTAGAAGTATAATCAGGAATTGGCTCACCCTAAATTATGTTTAGAGATCCCCACGGGTGATTTTTTGTGTGTATCCCCAGGGCTCTCTTCTTCCAAAGTCCCTTTCTCTAATGTCTGAAAGCAGGACTAGATTATTATTCAACCCATCTTCATGTTTCTCTCCACTATCTGTGAACTTTACCTTGAAGATTTACTTTTGTACAGTGTCTTCTGCCTGGTCAGGACCATTGGTATCCCCTAAAGCTTGGCAGGGTTCCTTGGCTGGCAATAATTACCATGTTTTCAAATTTTCCACTTCAGGTCCTCAAAAAGTTCATGTTGTAAGCAAAATATTGCATGGCATATGATGTTCGCAAAGCATACAGAAATAAGTCATGCTTTGTTTATATTTTAAGAGGAGAAAATCACCTCTGGCCCACCTTCTCAGCCAAGTAGTGCTACCACAGAACAGACGGCACTGCCTGCCAAACAGGGTTAACTTAAATTATTTCATCAAGCCTGCTCAGGAGAGCTTCCCAGATGGATTGCCTGGCTCTTCAGACCTGAAGAAAAGTTATCCTTACTTTGCAAAAAGTTAAATGAGAACAAATTTTTGTCTTTAGTATTTTGACAGTTCTCTTTTACAGATCTAGTTCTGGTTATAATACATATAACTTGATAAGGAACAGGAACAATTAAGGGGGTTTTTACTTTAATTCGTTGGATTCAACGTATTAAGTAATTAAGCATTTTAACATCACACTAAAGATTGTTAACGGTAAAGCCACACAATTTTTAACTGGCTTAATTCCCTTATATAAGCAAATTACATTCAATTTCTACTGAGTAATGTACGCTGAATTAAGCCAATAGTTTGTTACTATACATTTGCAATGGATATAAAAGTGAGGCAATAAACACAAAATTGTTACAAAGTAACAAATCGTACCTATAATGTGATGAATGGGAACGTTTTCTTGAGTATTAATTAAATTTGGTATGGCTATTCTTGGGATCATACACTATTAGAGCTGAGATTCCCTCTGCAAGTCTAATAAGAGTTGAAATTCACATATCATGAAACAAATTTAAGGTCCCACACTGACCTACTCAATAGGCAGATAGGAAAATAGAAATCACCATTTGTGGCAATATTTCTTGTTGTTGGAAGCATGTCTTTGTGAAAAACTAGTTTCTCTCTTTTTTATAATTCTCTCCCTTCAAAATATCTGTACACTACACATTTTGACCTAAGCAAAGGTGAGCTAATCAATGTTTACTGCCTGCAGTAAATTTAGAGAAAAGACTTCAGACCTTATGTCTTCAGTCCCTGAGGTGGTCATTCTGGAAAATCTTGCAATTCTGCTTTTCCACAATTTCTTACTCTTTAAAGAATTGAACACTTCACAATTCAGTTGCACTCATAAAGACAACTTGAAAGCAACTAAAATACAATTAATTTGATAAAAAAGTATGATCATACAGGATCTGCTCACTTGTTTTTAAATACATAAGCCCTGAACTGTTAGCTAATTTTGTTTTATTGTGTCCAGATCTGAGAGGTAGTCATATGTTAAAAATTCATGAAACTGAGAAAAAAATTAAACATTGACATTGATCTGGAAAATTTCATAAAGTATAGTTCTGTCCATCTGTTAACTCAAAGCATTTCAATTTATTGGTTCAAACCATGGAAGGGGCATTCAAAGCCTACCATGAGAAAACCTTGCTGAAATTTGCTTATACAGTAAGGAATCCTCATATAGTACCTTAGAGATTATTTCAGCAACAAATATAACAGCCCTCAAATAGTGTCTTGAAGCTGTTCAGTATTACTGAAGAAAATTTGGTTGCATTTTTAGGTAAATGTAATTATTCCTCATTTCTCTTATTATGTAATAGTAATTACACGAACAGATTCCTGTGGAAATTTTAAAAAGTTTATTGTTTCATTATAGGCCTATTATAGAAAAATTTTTTGTTATAATCTAGTCTAGGTGTCTCTAGACTAACAACTACTTATTTATAAGACTGATTTACTGCCAAAAACTCTTACTCTGTGCCTAACTCCAGTCACTACTTCCATAATTTGTTCTTGTTATGTTTTCAGTGAAAGGAAAGGTTAGCAGGTTATTCTTCCTCATCTATAACTCAGCATGAATATAGCTGCTTTTATTTTTAAAGGCAAGTAAGACTCTCTGGCTGCTGATTTGTTTTTTCTCGTGCTCCCATGGAAGAAAATAGATTTTAAGAAGAAAAGAAAGGAAAAAGTACAAGTAAACATATATTTACAGAAAACACTATCTAATTTAGCCTAGACAGTTTGTTGAGAAGGACACATACAAAGAGATACATAAATCTATATCTTATTATGAACTATTTTTGTCCTCACTTATGTTCCTGAAGTAATAAAAATGCTTGCAAAAAGCAGCTCCTAACCCAAATATACTTTTTTGCCATCCGTTACTCCAGCAAAGGCATTTTTGTAATTAACATTGAAATTCTAGTGGAGTTTCTTTTATCAAAGTAAACTAACTTTACAAAAACAGCCTTAAGAATTTTTAGAGACTCTTCTGATTGTGTTAATGAGATTTTTTTTTTTAACATTTAGTGTAAATGAGCTTTTATCTTAGTCTTCTCCATCTCACATAATTAACTGAGATGCTCAGGCCCACACAGAGCCATGATTCTTGCTGGCTCTTCTTCCCGCAGGCCCCATATCAAATCCAATAGCTTTCACCTGTGCCTTCAAAATAGCCTCCACCGAATGTGTTCGCTTCTCACCACCTTCATTCTTATCTTCTTGGTCCATACCTGCATCCTCTCTGCCCGGGGCTGGTGTGCTTTAGTAAGTTTTCCTACAGTTAATTCTTCATGCAGCCCTCGAAGGGTCTTTAAAATGCAAGTCAGGGCCAGGCGCGGTGGCGCACGCCTGTAATTCCAGAACTTTGGGAGGCCGAGGCGGGCGGATCACAAGGTCAGGAGTTCAAGACCAGCCTGGCCAATATGGTGAAATGTTGTCTCTACTAAAAATACAAAACTTAACCAGGTGTGGTGGTGGTGCGTGCTTGTAGCGCCAGCTACTCGGGAGGCTGAAGCTGAAGCATAGCATGAACCCGGGAGGCAGAGGTTGCAGTGAGCCAAGATTGCACCACTGGAGTCCAGCCTGGGTGAGACTCTGTCTCAAAAAAAAAAAAAAAAAGAAAAAAGAAAATGCAAGTCAGATGATGCTTTTTTTCTGCTTGAAACTGACCAGTGCTTACCAATGTTTGCATTGGTAAGAAGAGAATAATGACAGCATTCAGAAAAACCTACTTAATCTGTAGTGTTAACAAAGTAATGTACAATCATAAATTTAACCTTAAAATTCACAAAATTTCTTAGGTAATAGGTTAATTTCCACTGTTCCAATAAGTCTTAATATCAAAATTACCCACTGAATGGTAAATGTTTAAAAACATCTCTTTTTTTATTGGCTTTAAGGCCATTTCTCTCTTTGGCAGTTTAAATTCAATAATAATGTAATTTGTCATCACCAAGAATGTTCTTAACTAGCTACTTTGTTAGTACTGCCAATCTTAAAATTGATGAATATCAGTCACAAATAATTCTGATGTCATTTTACTTTAATATACTCAGCAGGGACCATCTATAAATCCTAAAGAAAGTCCCAGACAGCCTCAGATAAATAGCATACTTTCCCTCTGATGGCAAAAAAAAAAAAAAAAAAAAAACTGATCAAAATTCTAGGCAGGTTGAGGTTTATTTTTCTTTCATCTGAATCGATCAGTCTGTTATTGTGAACTTAAATCAAGGTACTTTTAATGAGGTTTTCAACACAATCATTTTTGAAAATTTAATATACAGAAAAAATGGTTTGGGGTGACTTAATAACTAAAGTATTATAATCCTATTGACCAAAAACTCTGATTAAGAATTTGAATTGTGATAATAATAGTAGCAATGAATGAAAATAATAGTAGGTTTACTTTTTGGGCATGATTAGGAAGCAATCATGCTACATTTAGGGATTGCTCTAGTGCTTCGTCCTCCCTTAATCATATATATATATGTATATATAAAATGTGTGTATATATATAAAATGTGTGTGTGTGTATATATATAAAAAATGTGTGCATGTGTGTGTATATATATACACATATATATACATATATACACACACACATATATACATATATATACACACATATATATACACATATATATATACACACACATATATATACACACATACTTTTTTTTTTTTGAGACGGAATCTCGCTCTGTCACCCAGGCTGCTCCGCCTCCCGGGTTCACATTATTCTCCTGCCTCAGCCTCCCAAGTAGCTGGGACTGCAGGCATCTGCCACCATGCCTGGCTAATGTTTTGTATTTTTAGTAGAGATAGGGTTTCACCATGTTAGCCAGGATGGTCTTGATCTCCTGACCTTGTGATCCGCCCGTCTCAGCCTTCTAAAGTGCTGGGATTACAGGCGTGAACCACCGCGCCCAGCCAATCATATTTTTTACCCCCTACTACGTTTATGACCAGGTATACCCTCATGGCTGGAAGTATTTTCTTTTTACCAGTAAAACTGGCCTAATAATATAAACCAGCATTTCCCCAAGTGTGTTCTGCAGTACATAAATCTTAGAATGTTAAAAGGTAATTTGCTAATAATAATAACAACAACAATAATAATAAGGTTCTTTGGTCAATAAGCTTGGGAAAGATTTTGCTAATAAAAATTTAGCTAGTTTCTTTGCTGTAGGACTTCTTAGGGCCTCACATATACTAAAATAAACTGTAAACCTCAAAGAGTAAATACCAGTTTCCCAAATAATTTGACCACTGAACCATTATCTTAAGGAATATCTTTGGAGAATCGTTCTGGAAAATGCTTCTGTCATTCATCATGTGAAAACCTTTGACATTGTTGGGACACTTGTCTGATGAAAGGACTGGAGCTTTCCCATAGACTTAGTGGGCAATGGTCCAGCAGAACTGCAGTGGTCAAAACTGCATAATCTCTTTTGCCTTCTTCTGGATCTCTGAAATTCCAGGGCTTCATGTTTACTAGTCATTGTTTCATGATCTATGTTATTAAGCAGTAACTCAACTCTATAGTCCCATGACCTTCTTAGATCCAAAGGACTGTTTCCATACCTTCCTCCATTTAATTTCTTTGGGACATCTGATACCACTGATCATTCAATATTACTTGAAATCCCACATTCTTGGTTCTTCTACCTCTTTGGCTCTCTTTTCTGTTTCCTACGGAATTCCTTTTTCTCTGTTCAATCTTTATATTTTGCTTCTCAATGTTTTGCTAGCCTTCTCTTCTCTCCTACTTTCTTTCCCTCTTTTATTTCATCTGTATTTATTGCTTCACCTATCATTAGAAACTGATGGTTCACAAACCTATACTTTTAACTGAGATCTCTGTGACTTCCAAATGTCTACAAAACCTCTCCACTTGAATGTATACCCTGTAATTAATTGTCACCCTCTTCACTATAGTGTTCACAGGTACCCCAAATTTGGGCTGCAATAAAATTAATTCATCATCTTCCCACACAGCTAAAGAAAGTTCCTAATTCCTGGTATTTCTTATCCTCATTCAGTGTTGAATTCACAGAAATTATCATGGCTGATGGTATCATATAGTGGGAAAAACACTTGGTGTGGAGATAGATTAGTTGAGTGTAAGTTGTACAACTGAGTTAATAACTTACAGTTAAATAATCCTGGGTAAGTCAGCTCAAAATTTTGGATCTCAGTTCCCTATGTATGAGATATTAGATAATCCTGTACTTCTTTGTTTCAGTGTTTAGTGACTATATTATTTCCCTTTAGTCTTGGAAGATTTTAGCTTTTATCTTATTGGTACTCTACCCAACATTATCCTTTAATGGTTAAATGTTTGGATTGCCCTTCCAACATGCTTGTCATGTAACTCTCTGAATTCCTGTGCTCCAATTGTCATGAACTCTATATTACCTCAGCCGATCACTCCTACAGTTGAATGCTAGACCTTGTCACAACAAATAAAGCAATCCTAAAATCTAAATTCTAAGCACCCATTGAAGCATCTTAGTCCTTCAGTCCTTCAACTACACTGGGACCTACAACCCATTGATCCAAATACTTCTCTAGCATTTGATTCCCCTCCTCCCACCAGCCCCTCAAAGCACCCTTATTTACTTAACTTCTCACCTAAGAAGATTCCATTTCATGACGAAGCCTATGGTATTCCCCCGAGTACCCCCTCAACTTCCTTACCTTGACTTCTCATCTTTGTACTCACTCGGCAAAACCCCTACTCTGGTTAAATCCAACTGTCTGACTGACTCATAACTCTGATACAGGTGAAGATGGTTAGAGGAAAAATGTACACCATATATTAATTATCAATCTCCCCTTGTTTTTTTTTTTTAATCTATTTCATTCACCAATATAGTCTTAGCACCTAGAACAGTATCTGGCATACAACAACTGTTTGATAAATATTTGTTGAATGAATAAATGAAGTATATGTGCTCATAATTCACACAGAATTCCATTGACTCAACCTGTGAATACATATCCCTTTTCTTCCAATGTAAAGAGCTCATATATTTTAGAAGAGGTCTAACTTTCAAAAGAATAAATTAGCAAATGCTTTGTGTTTATCTTCAAGGCAGCCCTCAGCATATTTGCAATTATTGAATCCACAGTTAATATTTTCACTTTGATTGTGGAACTTGTATATAAAATACATGATGATTTGCAGAAACCATGGCATTTTCCTGCCTTGAGGCTTTGAAATAATTATATCTTTAATTCATTATTGTAACAGGGGAAGTTGAGACTAGAATGTTATAATATTGGGGTTTTAATGACGAGAAAAAGCCAGGAAGACTCAAGTATCCATAGCAACAAAAATTTCTTTTTATCTTTTAAGTGACCAAAGGTGATTATTTCTTTTCTTTACGTTACTATATCAGAGTTTATTACAGAGGTAAAAAGCACGTATTACCTTTCAAGTGAGTTGAACATATTTAAGGCAGAAGTACATTCAACTACCACTACACCCCTATAGGAGGCTTCTCCCTTCCCCAAACAAAGGCGTGCACAGCTCTAACGATTCAGAAGTAAAAGGGTTATAAATAAGACTTGAGGTATGACTTGTCAGTTAAAACTTTTGGCTAGGTGGGGAAGAAAAACAACTATGATATGCAATCTCAATCATTAAAGTGATACCATAAAATCTTGAGAAAGTGGAATGAGTATCAAGAAGATCTCTATGAGTCTTTAGAAATTCAGCCTCACTAAAATAAGACAGAACTTGTTTAGGTGGCAGAATTTATGAGACAGAGAATAACATAGATAGAAAGGAACCTAAGGACAATATAGCAAAATGTTAATAGGTGAGTAATAGAGAAAAAAGGGAGGAGGTATTTTCTCCATTTTTCTGTACATTTGAAATATTTCATAATTAAAATAACTTTAAGATTAAAAAAGATTTCATGAGATAGATTTAAGGAGATGAGATGATTAATTGTAAGATTAAGGTGTTTGAAAACCACGTTCTGCTTCAAACTGTCTTTGCAGTATTTGACTCATTTTGTTAATTACAAAAGACTGGGAAAGAGTTCATCAAATAATCTGTCCTCAAAAGCTATTTTCATCTAAATGTTCTTTTTATCTATTTATAAAACGTTTTCACTTATCTATGATTCAACTAGTTCTTTGATGTTATTGGATGTCTTGTACTGTGGACATCTGTCTCTGATTTTGTAGAAATCAGTAGTAGATTGATTTTTATTTTATTTCCATAAGACTCATTGAACTTGCAGTTTCATTTTGTCAAAATAATAATAGTAACAACATTTATAATAGTAATAACATCAACAACAACACATACCATCCAAGTGCTATTTTAATTATATCATACCCAATTTATTTAATCCTCATATCAAACTCATAAAGTGAATATTGTTAATATCCTCATTATACAAACAAGAAAAATGAGTTACAGAGAGGTAAGAAATTTGTTCAGGATCATAGCTAGCTTCAGAGCTTGTACCCTCTTTTTATTTTTTAATTAGGACTTTTTTCCTAATTTTTTATTTTTATTTTAAGTCCTAGGGTACATGTGCAAGATGTGCAGGTTTTTACATAGGTAAATGTGTACCATGGTGGTTTGCTGCACCTATCAACCCATCACCAAGGTATTGAGCCCAGCATGCATTGGCTATTTTTCGTAATGCTCTCTCTCCCCCAACTCCACCTCCGACAGGCCCCCATGTGTGTTGTTCCCCTCCTTGTGTCCATGTGTTCTCACTGTTCAGCTCCCACTTATAAGTGAGAATATGTGGTGCTCGGTTTCCCCAACCCCCAGGTCATAGACAGGTACCTGTCCAGTGGCCTGTTAGTAATGGGCCACACAGCAGGAGGTGAGCAGCAGGCGAGCAAGCATTACCACCTGAGCTCCACCTCCTGTCAGATCAGCAGCAGTATTAGATTCTCCTAGGAGCCTGAACCCTATTGTGAACTGCGAATGCCAGGGATCTAGGATGTGTGACCCTTACGAGAATTCAAATAATGCCTGATGATCTGAGGTGGAACAGTTTCATCCTGAAATCATCTCCAACTTCCCGTGGAAAAATTGTCTTCCACGGAACCTGCCCCTGGTGCCAAAAAGGTTGGGGAGCACCGTTCTTAAACATTACTGTATATTGCCTCTTGATTATGGCTCTAGAAAGTTAAGGGGCTTTTCTTAATCATACACTATAATTTATTTGTGCTGTAAATACTTATTCTGCTTCACTCTCCTAGGTGTTAGGGATTTTAATGAGCCAGGAAGGCCATATAAAGAACAGGACAAGGGAAAGACAATAACATAAAATATAAATGAACAAAATATTCCAAAATATTTTTGAGAGAAAATAATAAATATGGGGGATGGATAAAAGAAGTACAATATGTACATGATTGATGTTCACAATAAAGAAAAATAATGAAAGATAATAAATAATGGTTTACTTTAAGAAAACTTTTCAGAAAGAAGTTTCTTTCTGATTGAAAGGAAGTACTGTATCTCAGACCAAAAATATAAAAGGCACAGAATGGTAAGCTTTGAGATATATCCTAGTAACATCTTGGGATTCTAAAATAAAGACTTTCTTGGATCTCTGGGTACAATAATCACATCATCATAATGAGAAAATAAGCAGGCTGGCCTTGTATGTCTACAAAGAAACATTCAACTCAATAACATTGGAGCTGTATTCTCAAAAGCCACAAAGAAAGTATAACCCAAACATTGTATGCTTAGCCAAACTATTGTGCAAGTATAAAGGCCATTGAAAAATTTTTCTGAATATGTGAGAACCCAGAGAATATATTTTCCATCACTTCTCTTACATAAACTGTTAGAGGACAAATGTCAGCCAACTAAGATTTGTCTGGAAATACCATGCAAACTGACTAGCAATGACTATTAATTCCTTTTATTTGTGGTAACTAAAACAAATATAAACATGTGTATTATGGTTACTGAACACAATGTAGAAATTGTTTTTTAAAAATAGCTATAGCTGGAATTAAAAAGAAAAAGAGTGGAGATAGGGTAAAAGTATATTGATTTTCTCACCTACTAATATTAAAGATTAGATAATATGATAGGCATTTATTTCCAGCTCAAATATGTGTCAAATATTTAAATTTAAAAAGATGTTTATATATTCTTTAGTAAAATGGCCAAGTCAGATACAGATAAATATTTGTATTCAATTTGTACTCATACTGAGCTAATACATATTAGACTTCTATAATTGTTAGCTTTGGCATACAGTATAAGTTTCACTGAATTTCTCTGAGATGGACATCATCATACCTACTCAGACTGGGAAATTGATCTTTACATTATTAAATTAACTAGAGCCAAACAGTGAATCAGTGGTATAGAGCTGGTATATGAAAACAAGTTCTATAAATGCCAAGTACTGTTTATTTTCTAGAACTCTCTTTCAAACCAATAGTGGCAATAAACACCATGGTGGTTAAGAGTACAGGCCCCAGCACTACAAATGGCTTTCTGTGCTACCTTGGAAAACTTTCTGTACCTCTCTGTGGAACCTCTTAGTTGCACCATCTATTCATCTATAAAATGAGGATCATAAAAGTACCAACGTTGTGGTGTTTTTGTTGTTGCTGCTGCTGCTCTTATTATAACAATTTCAAAAAACTTGAGAGTTCTGAGTTCATCTATCTCTATGAAAACTTTGAATTGAAAGCTTTATGCTAAGTTATTGTGCTAATAAAGTATTTTGCATGGATTTTTATTATAAAATCAATGCAAAGTTATGGTAAAATTTAGGGAAATTATATAATTATAGCTTATGTAATTATCTAAATAATATTGTTTTCTAAGTAGGCTCCCAAAAAACTACCTAGTGGCAACTATTTTTAACCGTTTGGTATTTTTCTTACCAAAATCTTTCTATGCTTTATTTTTCCATAGTTGTGATTACACTATACCATATGTTATATTACAGCATATACATTTTTTGCATTATTCAAAATCATGCTTAAATATGATCTTAATAGCTGTGTAGAAGCCCTTTATATAAATATACTATGTCTAACTATTCTTTTGATATGAGGAATACCTTTAAAAATGAATCACTTTTGGCCGGGCGCAGTGCTCATACCTGTAATCCCAGCACTTTGGGAGGCCAAGGCAGGCAGATCATGAGGTCATGAGATCGAGACCATCCTGGCTAACATGGTGAAACCCCATCTCTACTAAAAATACAAAAACTTAGCCGGGCATGGTGGTGGGCACCTGTAGTCCCAGCTACTCAGGAGGCTGAGGCAGGAGAATGACATGAACCCGGGAGGCCGAGTTTGCAGTGAGCCAAGATCACACCACTGCACTCCAGCCTGGGTGACAGAGCAAGACTCTGTTTTAAAAAAAAAAAAAAAAAAAGAATCACTTTCCACGTTTGTAATTATTTACCTAGAGTAGAACCCAAGAGATGGAATTGCTTGGTCAAAAAGTATTAATATTTTTAAGATTTCTATATATTTCCAAGTTCCATGAGCTAAACTATGTACAGAACTGAAAATAATGCCAAAGGCATAGAACCTTTTAAAAATGCTTTATGTAGTAAATATATTAACTATCTGTTTGTTCTAAATACTTCTCCATTATAGTTTGTTTTAAATATATATGAATTTTAAAAATACAAAGTATTTCATGTTAATCATATCTGTTGATCCTTTTGTTTATAATTTCTTTTAATATTCTTCACTAATGAAATCATTCCCCAGTTAGATAGCTAATATTTTCTTATATTTCCTTATTTAATATTTACACACAATCGGCCTCAGAAAATTCTTTAATCTCATATAATTTAGCTGCTTTTTCTTTATCATTCTACTTATGCTAATAAGATTTATAATCTAGGTGTAAAACTGAAGTTATCAAAATTAGTCAGGTTCAATCAAAATTGGATGTGCCTGGTTCAAAACAAAAAAATGCTCAAATCATAGCTAAGTAGGGAAGGCTACATTTCAAGGTTATCTGAGCTCTCAGTGTTTCTTTGCTTTGTTTCTTTTTCTTGAAGGACTAAACAATATCATCCAAGACTACAAGAGATATAAAATCCAAGGAAAAATAGGGGGAAGTTAGGTTGCTTTTAGATTTTTAACCTTTAAGCTTGCATGTAGGCAATGAAAGGGAAGGGGCTTAGTGTTTTCTAAAAAATTTGATAGGCCTTAAGTTTCATGTATTCCATTGGTTGGAGAATTATCTTGACAGAAATTGTTAAACTTACAAGACTTCTCACAGTTATCTACCCTAGCCACCCACTGTTATGAAGTTGTGGTGTTGATATGGTTAAAACTTTGAGTGCAATGCCTGAACATGCCAAGAAACTTTACAAAACAAAAAAGGAAAGCTCTCCTTGTTTCCAGACTAAGCAACCAACTCAGCTATTTCATAAACTGACAAATAAAGTTGAGCAACCATCACTGTTGTTAGAGAGTGAATCAGCATAACAACAAGAAAACGTAGGTGGATAATAATAAAATACTGTCCTGGTGGGAGAAGACTTGGTCTGATTCCAGTTTTGCTGTATTAATGAGTCCTCTCCAGAAAGGATAGTAACATTACAAACGGCTTTGCCAGTCCTGCCACACTCACTCTCATACTACTTTTCTGTTATGTATTTGAAATGGGATTACCTTGTCAGTAAAACACTTGTCTTTTACTTCTTAAAAATATTACATTTAAATAGAGTTAAAATATCAAGGATATTTAGTAATTTTTCTATGCCCTTAAGCAATAATGTTTTTAGGATCTATGTTAAATCACATTTTCAGTAACCACAGCATACTAATTAGCACTTTAAGAAGCAACAGACTAATACATGTGTTTTCTTTTTTTTTTTTTTTTTTTTTTTGGAGACTGAGTCTCGCTCTGTCACCCAGGCTGGAGTGCCGTGGCATGATCTCGCTCACTGCAAGCTCCACCTCCCGGGTTCACGCCATTCTCCTGCCTCAGCCTCCCGAGTAGCTGGGACTACAGGCGCCTGCCACCATGCCTGGCTAACTTTTTCTGTTTTTAGTAGAGACGGGGTTTCACCGTGTTAGCCAGGATGGTCTCGATCTCCTGACCTCGTGATTCACCTGCCTCAGCCTCCCCTATAAATATATTTTAAATTAACAATAACCTAAAAAAAAAAACAAAAAATTGAGTATGGTTTCAAATTATTTGAGAACACAATGCTTATAATATTTTATACAAGTTCCATTTCAAAAAATAACTTGGTTTATTTACTGAACATTTATCGAGCATATGCTGTGTGCAGAGGCTTTGGAATACATCAATAACTAAAACAAAAAAAAATTCTTACCGTTGATCCTTCTGAGGGAACTATGCTATATCTTCACACTGGTATTAGTTACACAAATCTACATTCATGTAATATACATGTAATAAAATTGCGTCGTACTAAATACACACACAAATAAATATATGTTAAACTAGTGAAATCTGAAAAAAGTGAATGGATTCTACCAGTGTCAACTTTCTAGTTGTGATATTACAATATAGTTTTGCAGTTTTACCATTGGCGGACACTGGATGTAACACAAAGGATCTCTTTGTATTATTTCTTACAACTATATGTGAATCAACAATTATCTGAAAATAAAGGTTTTTTTTGTTTTTGGTTTTTTTTTGTCTTTTTTTTTTTTGTACAAGGAATTATACAAATTCCTTGCCTTTGGAACTTAAATTCTAGTGGCTGGAAACAGACAAAAAGTAATAAACATAGTAAATAAGTAAATTATATAGTAGGATAGAAAGTGATTACATACTATAGAAAAAAAAAAAAGGCAGAGTAAGGAGAACTAGGAGTAGCCTAGGCCTATTATGAAGGTGATAGTTGAGCAAAGATTTAGATCAGTGTTTACCTGTGGGAAAAGCATTCAGCAGAGGGAACAGCCACTCCAAAACCTATAAGGCAGAAATGAGCTTGAGTGTTTGAGGAGTTATGGGGGCCAGGTGGCTGGAACAGAGGAAAGCAGCAGGTAACTCATAGAGAGCCGCAAGTCCCCAAATGCTGGAAGATCTTGGAGGCCATTATAAGGACTTTGGCTTTTTCTCTGAGTAGGAAACCACTGGAAGGTTTTTGAAGAGAGCTGTTGACATTTGACATACTTGTAAAGGATCACCCTGGCTCCCCTGTTGAAAACAGAGTATAAGAGAGTAAGAGTGGAAGCAGAGAGATCTGTCAGGAGGCCATTCTTTTGCAAGCATCAAGAAGAGAGAAAGTAGTGATGGACAGAAAATTTAAGAACTAAGACAAAATCTAGCAGTGCACTACTTCTGTACTGTAACTCGCACATCAGTGCCTCAGATAACAATTACGAAATCCACAAACACATTTCCAAGGAGAACTGCTTATAAGTAGATTATGCAATCCCTAATTTGCATAAATTATAAATGTTGCTCTTTATCATGGGAAATCATAAAGGCCTCATTTGTAAATGGTAAGTCTTTTCTTTATGAAACATCAAAACACTTAATGAAAATCTTGTCATATCTCATTTAGAAAACTTCTGCTACCCTCACTGCACCTATTTCAATTGTTTGCAACACGAAGGAGGCTCTCTGCTACATCCCTTTTTCTTGCCTGATTAAAGCGTCCTAGATCAGGGCCACTGGCAAGGTAACTCCGGCTCCCTCTACTGACTTCCTCAGAGGGTCAAGGAGAAACCAGATTCATCAGCCCCATATAATTACAAGATAAATCAAAAGAACACATTTATTTCTCCATGCCATCAAGTGTGATGTTATCCAACATAAAAACGTTTAAGGCTTTTGAAGAAATAAGATGACTGCATTGCCTATTGCTTAAAGACTGAACATTCTCATAAATTGAGTAAGCATAAATACAAAGCTCATTCTGTGCTTCATGGGCTGTTGTTTCTCCACCTCTGTCATCTCACTCTGAATATATTACAGGTATGTTGTTGAGTGTTTCTATGGTCCATAAAAAAATACCTTTTTTAAATCATTAAACTATCTGCACTTGTTTGCTACAATAAAAGATTAAATTTTGAAACAATTTAATCTGTTGACTACTCAAAAGCAGCTGTTCATTTGAAACTATGGTTTATCCTGAAGTTCTGCCAGCCCAGTGGAAAAGTTTTAATACAATTAAATGAGACTGAAGCTGAAGCAGAACAAATATGCACTATGTGGTAGAATAAAACAAAAAGCAAAATTCTACTTAAAGAATTTGAAAGGGATAGAAGGAGCTGCATAAGCAAATATTGAAGATTGCTTCTATTTTCTTTTTGGTAACACAATATTGACAATGAAAATGTTCCTCATCTGATCCTAGATATAAAAAGAAAATAATTTCAGCACTATTAATTCTATGAAAACCCCCACATTTGCCATCTCTCAACCACAGATTTCAGTCTCCCTGTTCCCAGACATCACAGCAGGGGGAGTTGCCTCCTACATGAAGGTTTTCTTTAGCAAAAGGTGTTTCATGTGACAGAATACCTCTTTATGCTTTTCTAGATGTCATAATCCTTAAGAAGAGAAGCTAAATGAAGATTTTAAATTTTCTGTAACTTCCTATCCTGCTCACAAATTAACTTGATTTACAGCAATATGCTAAGGAGAAAAACACATTCATTACTGAAAGATGTAGAGTCTATAAACTCAGTGTTTTTACATATTAAAAAGTAACTTGGTTATGCATTATGGTTTTTTACCTGCACATCAATATTGTGAATTATTTATTAATTTAAAACACTGTCATATTACATCACATTAAGAGTGATATAGACTGAGGCTTTAAATATGGAGCCAAAAAAATTGCACCCTTTAAATACATTCATTATATTGTCAATACTGGCCATAAATCATCAAAACCTTTTAGACATTGTAGAAATAATTTTTTTAATTGTTATAGAAAGTGATTACTCAGCACCTGATACTTACAGCATAATTAAGCCTTTCTTTTCAAGTTTTAAATAATCAAAAACAGAAGGAAATAATTTTGTTTGCTACTATCTCTGTATTTGCCATTAGTGTAGGAAACATGCCTTGTTATGTCTATATCTGAAAAGTCTTATGCCAATTAAGTGCCTCAAACTCTATTTTACTCCACTGCAAAAGAAACAATCCTTTCATCTTTACAATTCAAACTGTATTTCCCCACCTTTCTTATATCCCTCTTCCTTTCTGCTGATCTCCAGATATGTTAAAACATCGAGCAAACTGCTTCTCACTCTTCTCCCAACACAAATTCTATTCAAACAAAATGAATTCACTGCACTTCCCACTGCTGCTGGTCACCCTTCCTATGTGCAGTCATAGCAGTCATCAGCACATGACATTTTATTTTAGTCCCTGAAGTGACTCAGCTTTTTAAGATGTAACTCTTAAGCGGTGGTTATAACTAGTGCTTCATTTCCCTATATTCTCATAACCACTGCCACTCTATTACTTTGCTAACATCTTTGCTGCTCTCTTACCTTGCAATCTATTGCATACAAGTTCCCCAATTTGGAAGTCTTTACCCACACGCTCATTCTCTCCACCACTTTTATCATTCATTTAATTTCAAACCACTTATTGTCATTTACTTTTTGGGAACACAATTTGGCAATGTAAGTGCTTATTTGTTTCTCTATCTTTGTCATTTTCTTCTGAATATATCACAGGCACTTTAGTACTGTTTTAAATATACAGGTGCTGTTAGAATGCAGGTGCTGTTCTGTGTGTCGATGCCATGCAAGAAAAGAACAGTTGTTGGCTTACATCTTCTGAGTCTCCCAGCACAGCAGTCCGCATGTAATAAACTCATGTTGAACGGTGGTGTAGGGTACACCTGCTATTTCATGTGACTTTTTTTATCTCTAATTTATCAATCCATGGTCTCATGTGATTATCATTAAATCAATATTTTCACCTAACTCCTCGAATCCAAGGCAACACACATACAAACAATTTTTGATAATTTTTAACCCTACATTCAAGGCCTTGCACACTTAGTTCCTTGTTTATTTGGCCGACCTCATCTCTATCTGCCTCTCTACCCAAATCAGCACTCCCAATAGTCGGCACAAGAAAAGCTGCTTTTCACTTTTCCCAATTTCTGGGTTTCAGAATTTTAGGACTTCCTTATAAACAGCATTGGAGAGGATCCTAAGCAAGACAATGTAAATAAAATATTCCAAGATTCTTCACTCAAAAATGACACTGGGGGGAGGGGGGATGGATAGCATTCGGAGATATACCTAATGTAAATGACGAGTTAACGGTTGCAGCACACCAACATGGCACATGTGTACCTATGTAACAAACCTGCACGTTTTGCACATGTACCCTAGAACTTAAAGTATAATAATAATTTTAAAAAAATTACACCAGCCAAAGTCAGCAAAAGAAGTAACAAGTCAACGGTTACAGGAAATTCTTTCAACTCTGTCTTTGGCACAAACTCTCCCCCAAGGGAAGCTTTAAAACTAATTAAACCGGCCGGGCATGGTGGCTCATGCCTGTAATCCCAGCACTTTGGGAAACTGAGATGGGTGGATCACCAGAGGTCAGGAGTTCGAGACCAGCCTGGTCAACATGTTGAAACCATGTCTCCACTAAAAATACAAAAATTAGCCAAGCATGATGGCAGGCGCCTGTAATCTCAGCTACTTGGGAGGCTGAGGCGGGAGAATCACTTGAACTCAGGAGGCAGACGTTGCAGTGAGCCGAGATCACGCCATTGCACTCCAGCCTGGGGGACAAAAGCAAGACCTCATCTCAAAAACAAAACAAAACAAAACAAAACAAAAAACAACTAGTTAAACCTAATTCTTGTTTACTTTATTTACATTTAATGCAATTACCATAAGGCAGAGGTTCTATTGGTAGGGCAAAGAGGAGAATGTGCAAAACAATTTTGACAAAGACTTAACTCGACCTAGTCAAAAATCCCACTATTTCTATGCTAGACTCAGTCTTATGATCAAAAGGAAGCACACCAAACCAGAGTTCCACACTGTTGCCCTATTGTTTTATCTCTTCCTTCCCACAAAGGCTGGCTGACCTCTAGGCAGTCTTTTCTAAATTTATTAGCCTAACTTCTATTTATTTCTACTACCTAAACAATGTCTTTCACCTCACCTTATGCAATAGATTCACATTCTCATAAAAAAAATATCCCACTCAACACATGTAATAGTCTGGGTTCTTCAAGAAACAAAACCAAAACCAATATCTAGATAGATAACTAGCTATTGGATGGATGGATGGATGGATAGATAGATAGATAGATAGATAGATAGATAGATAGATAGATAGATACAGGAAGACAGACGGGAAGACATAGATAAAGGAGGGGAGAGAGAAAAAGACAGAAACAGGGAGAGAGAGAGAAGAAAGAAGAGATTGATTGATTGATTATAAGAAATTGGCTCATGAGGTAGCTATGAAAGCTAAGTCTCAAAATCTACAGTCAGTAAACCGTAGACCCAGGAGCCAATGGTATAGTTCTGATGGCAAGTTCAAAGGTCTGAGAAGCAGGAAAGTTAGTGTTGTAAGCTCCAATCCACGTCCAAATCTGAAAGCAGAAGAAGACTGATATCCCACCTCAAAGACAGGCAGAGAGAGCAATTCCCCTTTATCCAGCCTACATGTTCTGTTCAGTATATCCACAGATTGGATGAAGCTTACCTCCACATTGGGGAGGGCAGTCTGCTTTACTCAATCCGCTCATCATTCTCATCCAGAAACACCATCACAGACACACCCAGAATTATGTTTAACCAAATATCTAGACACCCCATGACCCAGTCAAGTTGATACATAAAATTAGCCATGATAATACATGACATGTCTGTTTTTCTTTATATACATTTGCTGACACTCATACCCACATCACGTGGTGTTTCTCATATTTTCTACTAACTTAAGAGTCACGCTTCCCTCAAGGTAAAGCCTATGACTAAATATTTCACAAATGTCTTCTCAACTACACCCAACCCCTTGTCATTCTTTTTTTCTGTTGAACTCTTGTAGCTAGCATTCGTGTAGACACATATCATACATTAATATAAAAAAGAAGAAAAAATCATATAAGATGACATATCAACTTATTCAGCTAAATATCATATTTAGCTGGAATATTCAACTAAATATCAACTGAATACACATATTACATTTAAAAATTACTATGTATATATTTTGCCCATTGAATGACCCTGAGGATATCAGGTAGGGTGAGGCCAAAATATCTAACTCATAGCCCTTGCAAACTATACTTCTAAATAATTTCCCAGAATCAGAATTTTTGTCAAAACTGCAGACTGAATGCTACACGGCTATCTCAGTGTTCCTACACTGTGATTCACTAGACCAAGGAATCTGAATTTGAGGATTACAGATTCAGTGGGCATTAAGACATCTGTAAGCTCCATGTAACTCTATACACAATATTGTGTTTGTAACGGACTCATGAGAGTTCAGAGATCTGATCATATTCTCAAGAGTCTATGACCCCAATAGGTTAGAAACCAGCATCCTTGGTCATTTTCTGCTATATCTTACAGGATTCATTTGAAGAATAAAATAACTATTTTAATTGCATCTTAGGCTGCAAAGCACAAAATACTCCAAAAGTCATGGAGTAAATAGATATTATTAGATGGCACTGCTGATGTGAATTTTCCTCCCATCAGACAAAACCTTTCTTTTCCGGTATTTGTAGTGAATAGGGTTTTTTTTTTGTTTTGTTTTTGTTATTGTTGTTGTTGTTGCTGCTGCTTTTGTTTTTTTACCATTGGTAGAATACAGGCCCGTGGTCTGAATGATTTTCTATTATATGAATCAGTTTGAGTTAAAGTCTACCTACCGGGATGTGGTTAACTGTTGTATCACTCAGTCATTATTGTATAGTAACCACAAAATCTCAAAGGCTTAGAACAGGAAGAATGTATTTGACTCAAGGGTCTGCGAGTCCCCTGAAGCAGCTCTGCTCCACATGTCTCACATTCTCCAGGAACCAGCCAGGATATGTTTTTCTCTGGGCAATGGCAGAGTGCAAGAGAGCAAACCCTATAATGCAAGCACTATTCAAGCCTGTACTTGTGTTAAGTCAGCTAACAACCCATGGGCCAAAAGAAGTCATGAGGCCAAGTTCAAAGTCAATGGGATGAGGAAGTATATCAGCCTTTAGAGGGAGAAACTGCAAAGTTACAGACAAAGGAGACAGGCATAGGAAGAGATGGAGTATTGGGCCCAATATTTCAATTTGCCACACTGATTAACTCACTGAGTAAACAAATAATGAGAGCAGGCACAATTTAGAAGCTTACAGTTATGCATTTTACACACAGCATCTCCTTTAATCCGCATGACCATTCCATAAGTAGATGACAATGAATAAATATTATTCACATGACAGATGACAAATAAAATTAGAGAGTTTAAGTTACTTTTCCAATGATACAGGGGAATGGAACAGGAATTCTAATCTATGTCTACTTCCGTGTTAGAAATAAAGTATTGTGTATGTATACTAGATATAAGATTTCTTTATTGGCAAATGACAAAAACTTAAATCAGTATAGGCAAAACAGAAACAAAAACAGTGACAGGGAAGTAATTTCTGGCTACCTTTCAAAATATGGTCAAGGAAGGGGAAGGGCTGGCTGGATGATCAGCAGCAACACAGGCTTTGGCATTCTCAGGGCTCTCCTTCTCCAGGTTTCTTCTCTGCCTCCCTCTGCAGGCAGGCTACATTCTCTCAGACAGACTTTCTGAGGAGTAGGAGATCTGGCTTCCAGAAGCTCCTGATGTACACCTTATTTACTTATGACCAAAGAGGAAACAAACAACTCACAGCCCCAGCTACAGAAACCTTATAGAGGGATTTTTCCAAGCTGAACTGGGTCACAGTTCTACACCTCAACCAATCACTGTGTCCAGGAGTGCTGGGTACTATGATTAGACCAGCCTGAGACAGGGACCCTCCCCAACGATTACTGTAGCAGTCAGGATCATAGATGATGAGGAGGTTCTCATTGTAATTACATGGGGTGCCGGGGAGGGGTGGGATGGGAGGGAGGGAGTAGTAATTCTATTTCCAAAAGAAAAGCAACAAAATAACTGATAGCAATCACTAAATTATAATAATTACATACCAATTTAACGTATTATTTTTAAAATGTTTTCAACTGGTCAATTGAATTGTTTCTATTCCAAACCTCAAAAATTATTTTCTCTTCTTCATAAAACAATTGTGTTCCAAGTGATTACTTGATTAAGATTAATAATACCTTTGAGAACTGTTAAAATTTCAATTTGTCTTGTTTCTGAGTGTTCCACTAATCAATTCTGGATTTGTAATATGAATCAAGTCTTCTTATATATATCCATAAAAATAAAGTATAAACGCCACGACAACAGAAATGATGAAAATAAATGCTGTCAGGCATGAACTTTTTTGATGTGGTGAAAAGAGAAAAATAAAGAGTAGCAGAAAGATTTATAATTTTTTTTTTTAAATCATGTTACTTATTTGTCTTAGCAAAGCATAAATCTTGCAGATCCTTAACAATGTGGGTGCAACTAAGGCTGGCAGAAGAGAATTTTATGTTGGAAGAGGAATCCCTCCAACAAGAGGTCATTTTTCTCCAGGGAGGAAGAGATGTTTGTTTGATTTCACCTCCTCCTGATTCTGATAGTATTACTAGCCTGGCTTTGCATGCTGTGTCAGAAGACGTGTGTGGGTGATGCAGGCTAAAAACACGTATTGAGCATCAGCAGCCTAGTCAGATTAGAAAGCTGGCACACATTCTCATTTTTACCTTTCGCCTTTACTTAGGGACTTGAAAGTTTGATCATGTGAAATATGGATCGTGTAAAAATTTGCCAGAGGCTGCTAATAGAAGACTTTATAGAAAAACAGTATGATTAGGTGAAAAAATTCCAGAGTTTGACACAGAATTTTTGTTTTGGAGCCTGACTCGGGGCTTACACAGGTCACTTCACCTCTCCGAGCTGTAGTTCCTCTTCTTTAAATGAATATAAATCTGGTAATAACCAACTTACAGGATTCTTTTGCAGAATAAAATAACTATTTTAATTGCATTTTAGGCTGCAAAACACAAAACACTATAAAAGTCATGGAGGGAATAGATATTAGATAGTACTGTTGATGTGAATTTTCCTCCTATCAGACAAGAAACACAGATTGCCGTTTTTCCCATTAATAACTGATATGGGTTTCCTGAACAAATTAACACAACTAATGAGACCCTAGAAGGCGTATTCTGTTTAAAGAAGAAATTTACCATTTGTTTTTGAATGATGAAACAGATTACCAATTTTAAGTGTCATCTTTTTTATGAAAACAGGCCAAACCAGTATCTACCATTCTAAATGAAAAATTAACTTTATTAGCTAATTCTAGTTTCTGAATATAACTGTTAAATCATAAAGGTAATTTTTTAAAGTTATACTTTTATTGTAGTCATGTTTTTAAAAAGTTTTTTTTGTTGTTGTTTGTTTGTTTGTTTTTGAGATGGAGTCTCGCTCTGTCTCCAGGCTGGAGTGCAGTGGCGTGATCTCGGCTCACTGCAACCTCCAACTCCCTGGCTCAAGCAATTCTCCTGTCTCAGCCTCCCGAGTAGCTGGGACTACGGGCACACACCACCACAGTCAGCTAATTTTTGTATTTTTTAGTAGAGACGGGGTTTCACCATGTTGGCCAGGATGGTCGCGATCTCCTGACCTCATGATCCACCCGCCTCGGCCTCCCAAAGTGCTGAGATTACAGGCGTGAGCCACCGCACTCAACCTAAAAAATTTTTATCCTGCAAAATACATAAAGAAATTTATGAAAATAATATAAAGTCTAAGCTTTCCATAAAAGTATGGGGAAGGGGGTGAATAGGTGAAAATATAAATAAAACAAAATTGGCCATGAGTTAATTGTTGAAGCATGAGAGTTTATGCTCTGCACATTTATTTGTGCAAATTTCTATATTTTAAGAATGTGATTCATATCTAGGGATCACATTTCTTCAAATTTGAAATGGCAAAGTTTATATGTGTATATTTTTGCATATGTGAATGATTTAAGTAAAATTTTACAGGCACATTCCCAGGTAATTAGCATCATAGATAATTTTACATGGGCTGAAAAATTTGGCAATAATCTTATAATAGTGTTATAATACATTAACTATATATATGTATGCATATCTACACATGGAGAGAGAGAGAGGAGAGAAATAATTAAACAGGTAGCCTTCATGACACTGAGTATTCTGGAGTGACTTTACCTTTTCTGGACTACAAACTTTCACTAGGATGACTTTTGGAACGCAGGCCTTAGGTTATCCAGCATTTTGTAGTTCTGCGGAGCACATTTACTCTGACCTCTAGAAAGACTTATATTGTAATACCTCTACTCGGGAAACTGACACCTCCCTCTGGACTAGCCTCACCCATGGTACACATTGTATATGGGAGAAAAAGTAGGAAGGTATTTCCTAATAAGTCCAGCAAAACCGCTACCTGTTCTGTCTGCCACCAAGGACATTTATTCTTTCTTTTCATATTTTTACCCTTTCTATGAACTACCTCAGAATACAAAAAGAGTCCTGACTTCAGATCACATGCAACTATGGTGGGGACTGACGGCATGTCAGGCACTGTGCCAAATGCATGGGATGTGAACACAAGAGGGAAGCCCTCAGAGTTCATTCTGTCTCGGGAAAATCATTTTTAGGATGCTAAGTCTTAGGAAAATGATGTGCAGGGAGGAATGAAAAGCCAACAGCAAAATTTAGTCCCTGCCCTGTGTTGGGCTGCAAAGCGTTGGTTGGACCCAACAAATCCCCTGATAAATCTCCGTTTGACACGCTTAGTAAACAATTCCATCCGTGATACATTAAACTTCAAGTTGCACTATTTCTTTCTTTCTTTCTTTCTTTTTTTTTTTTTTTTTTTTTTTTTTTGAAACAGTTTTGAAACAGAGTTTCGCTGTCGCCCAGGCTGGAGTGCAGCAGCCCGATCTTGGCTCACTGCAAGCTCCGCCTCCTGGGTTCATGCCATTCTCCGGCCTCAGCCTCCCGAGTAGCTGGGACTACAGGCGCCCACCACCACGCCCGGCTAATGTTTTGTATTTTTAGTAGAGACGGGGTTTCACCGTGTTAGCCAGGATGGTCTTGATCTCCTGACCCAGTGATCCGCCCGCCACGGCCTCCCAAAGTGCTAGGATTACAGACGTGAACCCCCACGCCCGGCCCAAGTTGCACTATTTCTAATGAAGTAAAGTTTTCAGATGATCCACTGATCAAGTTATTAATTTCAATTGATAATTAAAATAAATAAATGCAGTATTTGAGTGTAAAGCAATGCGAACTGATATTTTGGGGGTGTTGGTACAGTCTCAGATACTATCCAAAAATGCTATTTATGCCTGTAAAGGAAACTTTATTGAGTCCATCCAGTCAAGTCTTGTTCTTCTAAGTTGAGTCTCTACATCTGTGATCCCATAATGTTCACATGTAATCTCTCAACACACTTATTACAGTATGCTACTTCAAACTCTTGTCAGCTCAAATAAATAAGACTAGGAATGGCTGGATTTAAATAATCAGATGGTGTCATGATGACCTGGTGTCTTTCCATGTGTTACTTATATTTTTCTGTATCTAATATTCTCACCCTCAGGCTGGCTGTCTTTATATGAGAGGCTGCTGGTTATCTCAAATTTATAATCTTAAAAAAAGAGACACGTTGTGTCTCCTGGTATTCAAATTTTATGAAAGGGTCCCGATTTACTCAGTCCATGTTCTTTTTTTCTTTTCTTTTCTTTTTTTTCTCTTTTAGACAGAGTCTTGCTCTGTTGCCCATGTTGGAGTGCAGTGGCATAATCTTGGCTCACTGCAACCTCTGCCTCCCAGGGTCAAGTGATCCTCCTGCCTCAGCCTCCCAAGTAGCTGGGACCACAGGCACAAGCCACCCTGCCCAGCTAATTTTTTGTGTTTTTGGTAGAGATAAGGTTTCACCATGTTGCCCAGGTTGGTCTCAAACTCCTGAGGCTCAAGTGATCCGCCCGCCTCAGCCTCCCAAACTGCTAGAATTACAGCCATGAGCCACCACACCCAGCCTCCGCTCATGTTCTTACTCTTGGACCAATCTCTGAGTTCCATGAAGTAAACACGGAGGAATGAGGAGTTGTTTGTCAAAGGCACATTTACCAGGGAGACAAAAGCGTCACTTTAAGTATATTGTAAATATTTTATTATGTGTCTGTTTCCCCTAATGGACTATGAGCTAGAATAAGCATCGTATCTTATTAATCTGCGTATACTCAGTGCGGAATACAGGACCTCACCCATAGGAGGTGTTTAGTAAATATTGATTGAATAAATATGATGCAAAAGAATGTAAATGGCCATCTAGGGAGAGGAGAGAGAGTGAAGAGACTGTGCTGCCATGAGTCCTGAAGCACGTCAGCATGTATGAGTGCAAGGATTGCCCACAGTGGACCATGTGAAGAGGAACAGAAGCATTAAGAGTAAGTAGCTCTTAACCTTTAAAGCACTTGAAAATATTCCAAAGACACTACACTGCCCCCTCAGCTGGTATCAGTCACAGAGAAGCTTCATTTAAATCTTAATGCCTCTCTTTTAATAACAGATAAGAATGCTTAGAGAATATTTAAAACTGTGCCACATCCTTATAGTTTTGTGCTAACTCTACTAATGAATCACTGGAAGGTCTAGTCTGTGATACATTAGGAACCTGAGGTTCACAGGGTTTCTGGTAGCAAAGCCAGCAACTTTGCTGACTTCTACTTAACCTTCCCAAACTTCGATGGTGAAAGTATTCAAAAAGCAGGAAGTCTTATGCCATGTTTTATACACTAGTGCTAAGTATTTATGTAACTGGAGTATTATTTTTCCTAAATGATCAGCTAGAGTCTGGATAAATACATCATATCAAGTTGAGGAACAGACTCAATGATTCAAAGTGGCTCACGCCTATAATTCCAGCACTTTGGGAGGCCAAGGCAAGTAGATCACTTGAGGTCAAGAGTTTGAGACCAGCCTGGCCAACATGGTGAAACCCCATCTCTATTTTAAAAATCCCAGTATTAGCCTGGCATGGTGGCACATGCCTATAATCCCAGCTACTCAAGAGGCTGAGGCATGAGAATCTCTTGAACCAGGGACGCGGAGGTTGCAGTGAGCCAAGATCGCGTCACTGCACTCCAGCCTGGGTGACAGAGTGAGACTCCATCTCAAAAAACAACGCAAAACAAAACAAAAAAGAAGTGGCTCAGGGATCATGAACAGGATCATGCCATGAGTGCAGAGAAAAAAACAGTTTCAAGAGAGGGAGGAGGGTGTGGTTAATACTATCACATGCTCAGAGAGTTTGAGAGGCCGTGCCAACATGTCAGAGAATTGTCTGTTGAGACCTGAGCAAGTCTGCTATGGTTTGGATGTGTGTCCCTTCCAAAGTTCTTGTTGCAACTTAAAGCCCCTTGTGGAGTTATTAAAAGGTGTGGCCTTTGGGGGATAACTTTGTCATGAGGGTTCTGTCTTCATGAATAGAATTAACGCCCTTATAAAAGGACTTGAGTTTGAAGGGAGTACTCTCTTGCCCTTCAGCCTTCCACCATGTGAGGACACAACTACCAAGTGCCATCTTGGAAGCAGAGAGCAGCCCTCACTAGACACCAACGCTGGCACCTGAATCTTGGACTTTTCAGCCTTTAGAACTATGAGAGATACATTTCCATTGCTTATAAATTACTCAGCCTGTGGTATTTCATAGCAGCACAAAGAAACTATGACAGTCATCTAACAAAAAGAGAGAAGTGGTTGCAGCAAAGTAGGCAGAAGTGTTTTTTCAAGTTATTTGGTGGTGAAAAATTAGTAAAGGAAGCTGCAGGATTGTAGAAAGAGTGGTGGTGTTTCGTTTATTTGCTTATATAAATAAGGAAATGTTGATGGTGTTTGTAGGTAAGAAGGGAAGGAGATAATCAAGAGAGAGTTGATTATTTCTGGAGAAGGAGCTATTTCACGGAGGAAGGTCTTCGGGAAGGTGAGGGAGATGGGTTAAGGAGCATAGCTGAACAGGTTACTTTAGGTAAGAAAAGCCAAAAACTTAAGGTACGCATTTCTTTTACAATTAGATAACTATTATTTTTTAAAGATGCAATAGATAATTTCCTACCCAATTTCATTTCAGTCAAAACAACTATTTTTCACTGATTCATTTTTCTCATTATTAAAAAGAAAGGTTCAGGTTACAATGGAAAAATCTAATAACTAAAATGTTCTATTTATAACATCATACAATGAAAAGGGTAATATAAATATCAAATACATAAATATGGATAAATTAAATACATTAAAATATTAGGAAAGTAAAATAAGATTATTCAAAAATAAATAATTTGGAATATTTACAGCCAATGCCCCAAGAAACAAAAATATAATATAAAATTAAAGTACATTAATGCAAAATATAACTACGAATATCTATATTGTTAGTTACGATGCTTTGTGGAACAAAATCTTAAAAGAACTTAGCCTTTCTTTAGGAGAGTGAATTCTATTCACTAAAAAAAATGTAGAAAAGATAAAACTTTTTATTAATATATTATAAGGAAAGAGCCTATACATACTAATAAAAAAGTAGGAGGAGGGAAGATGAGGGAAAAAAAGAATTATTCACTGGGAAAAGTACTTCAGTTCTTTGAGGTCAGTTGAGTCTTTATTCAAATTAACTTATTCAGGGCACTAGTTCAAAGGCCCTTTTCACTGCAAAGGTTAAGTCACCAAAACCAAAATGAGCAGGGTAATTTATCTTTCATCTTATTATGATGAAGCACAAGTAAATTTAAAGTAGTTCTCTGAGAACCAACAAAAAATAAAGCCACCCCTAGAACAAATAATGTCCACTCATGGCAGTCCTCTCTGTCTTTATTCCTGTGTTGGGAAAGGTTTTGGTTATATAACATAATAAAAATAAATCAGACAGACATGATCATGTTAATGTAAGAGCATGAGATAATCAGTCAAAAATGTGCTATAGTCATTTTCAAACTAGTTCCACACCTAGAAGCAAACCTAGTTATCATCCTTATCTTGTCATCACTACAGGAATTTTTGAGTGACTGCCTAAGACAGGAGCCACAGGATTTCAAAAGACCAAGATTCAGACTGATAAACTGCTAAGTTCTACAATTTGATAAAGGGTTCTGTATTATTTAGATCCATTTAACTTAGGAAAACTTAGGATTCACTGTGATTGAATCTCACTCATTTCAAATGTTGCTGAATGTATTCAAATAAACAAATAACTCTTAGAATGAAAATGTGCCCTCATTTTCTACCTACAATTAATGCCAGAGCCTATGTGTTAATTTCCTAGAGCCTTACCCAGCCTGGGAGACCAAGTGAAGTAACAACAAAAATTGCTCTCCTGACAGAGGGCCTTCTCCATGTGTTTCCCAACGAATCAGCCCAAGGGCTTCCAGCACAGCCTCTTAGTGATGCCCACCACCCATGAAGCCATTTGAGGGACATTTGTCACTACTGCCCAGGTTCTCCATGAGAATAATCAGGGAGGAGATTCCCCTTGTGCTGCTAAAGCCACAAACCCGAGAGTTGACAAAATGTCTCTGCCTTCCTTTCAGCCTTCTGAGTCTCAGGGGCACACAGTGCCTTTCTTGTGCACAGTGGAGTGAATCTCTCTTTTGCCTCATTCTGTGTTGAAGGTAAATATATATTTTCCTTTTTTTCTTCTTTCTTTCTTTTTCTTCTGAGACGGAGTCTTGCTCTGTCACCAAGATGGAGTGCCGTGGCACCATCTCAGCTCACTGCAACCTCCGTCTCCCAGGTTCAAGCGATTCCTCTGCCTCAGCCTCCCAAGTCGCTGGGATTACAGGCAACGCCACCACGCCAGGCTAATTTTTTGTATTTTAGTAGAGACAGAGTTTCACCATGTTGGCCAAGATGGTCTCGATCTCCTGACCTTGTGATCCGCCCGCCTCGGCCTCCCAAAGTGCTGGGATTACAGGCATGAGCCACCGTGCCTGGCCTATATATTTTCTGAACTCGAGCAGTTATGAGAGTGAAAGGGGGCTCTAATTAATAGTTACTCCAAGACAGGAGGATAAACTGGGCTATCCCAAGCAAACCAGGGAATATAGTCAACCTGCTTATGGCTCCTGTTCCCTTGGGCAATGGGCCTGCCTTCTGGTTCCTTGTTGGTTCTTAGGTTAAAACACTTTCTTCAGCATCTTCCTTTTCTTCACAGACCTAAGTCAGCCCACAGAGTGGGGCTGGAGAGTAGGTACATAATATCTTTTCCATTGCCCACCTACTTCACCCCAACTGCCCTCACATCCACCTCAACTTTACTGACCCTCCTTCCCCCGAGACACAACCAGGCCCAGATGTCCAAAATCCATCTGAAAATAAGGCACTACAGAGTAGCAAGCCAGTGTTAGCTTAAAAATAACTTTCCCTTTGCCATGGCCAATTAATAGGTTTCTTGTTATGAATGTATATAAATCCAGCTTGAATATTGCCCTTCTCCTTGTCATTAAGTTTTGATAATTGCATTATCACCATATCTGGAAATATATATAACAAAGCAATATTAGTGAAATCATGTCTATAAAGTATTATTGATCTTTGGGAAAAGAAAATTGCATTAGTAGTAATAATAGTGTTATGTACAATAAAGAAGTTTAAATGGGAAGTAACACATTTCTACCTAAAAAGTATTCAAGAAATTTCCCTTAATATGATTATTTAAAATGAATTATCAGCCACATTTATTCCCATTCACTAGCTGTGGGAAATCCATAATGGATAAACAAACACAGTCTAATAGTTGAGTTTGTAGGTTCCACAAGAGACTCACATATCTTTGAAGGCAGTTTTTAATAATGGACTACACAGTAATCATCTGAAGCAGAAATTTTTAGGGACAGATCATTACACAATTACACATGCAACTTAAAGACACATGCACACGTATGTTTATTGCGGCACTATTCACAATAGCAAAGACTTGGAATCAACCCAAATGTCCATCAGCGACAGATTGGATTAAGAAAATGTGGCACATACACACCATGGAATACTATGCAGCCATAAAAAAGGATGAGTTTGCGTCCTTTGTAGGGACATGGATGCAGCTGGAAACCATCATTCTTAGCAAACTATCACAAGAACAGAAAACCAAACACCGCATGTTCTCACTCATAGGTGGGAACTGAACAATGAGATCACTTGGACTCAGGAAGGGGAACATCACACACCGGGGCCTATCATGGGGAGGGGGGAGGGGGGAGGGATTGCATTGGGAGTTATACCTGATGTAAATGACGAGTTGATGGGTGCAGCAGACCAACATGGCACAAGTATACATATGTAACAAACCTGCACGTTATGCACATGTACCCTACAACTTAAAGTATAATAATAATAAATAAATTAAAAAAAAAAAAAGAAAATCATTTTAGTCAAGACCTTAACAAAGATCGTACTTCACTCTCTGTTAGCATTCAAAATAAGACCATGATATTAAATTTAGTATTAGATAATCAGGCTACCTTTGTTCATCTAGATTGCCTCAAGGAACAGAGAAAATTATGATCTTAGATAAACATAAGCATAGGACTTTGCACATTTTGGTTACTTAATGGCTATTTGTTGATTTGATAAGCTTGAAGCATCCCCAATCCAACAGGCAATGTCACACCTCTTGATATAGGGTCCTGACTTTAGACTAAAAACATGACATTATTTCTAAGCATGGAGAAATCATGCAATTTCTCAGACTGCATTTCTAGGCTCAACAAGAAGTTTCACTGGGAAAGGGCTCAGCACTGAAGTGAGGAAGAGGAGTAACGAATGATAACATGAAGTCTGTGAATAATACAACAATCCAGTTTGAATCCAAATCAGGACAGCATGCTGCATAATTGAAGCTCTTAATATGAGCTTCCACGAGGTCGCTGGATCAACATTATCAAGCATGAAACACATGCCAAAATAATCTCTCCTCCTCTTCATAACCTTCCTGACTTTCTCCATGCCTCAAATTCCACCACTGTAGCATCACTCTTTTAGACCATGAAATCTCTTAGGTCCTCTAGCATTTCTCATAAAAATGAAAATCACCCCTGAGAAGGTTAGATATTTAATCGAGCATTTCTAAAAATATATATACTTTCAGTCCCTCAGGATGATGCAGGGAAACAAAACAAAACGACACACAATTCTGTGACCAAAGAAATTTGGTAAATGCTGCATACTTTATTACACTTTTAGATTCACAGTGACAATATATTTTTTAAAGCTCTGAGATATATTGCAGGAAAAAAGGCTTTTTTATAATTCATATTGTTTAACTGAGTGTTTGCAAAATGTTTCTATGATTCCAAAATCATAACCTGAAATATTCTCTAGCATCCAGAATACCGCAGTATCAACTCACAGTGAATCAACAGACTCTGGAAACATGAACAACGTGATTAGCAGCTCGGGAGCCAGGAATAGTTACTGACTGGCTGGTTTCTCTGTCATTGCAGGGATTCATTGGACTGATAATTACTGAATAATACCAACAGTGTCAGTGTTTCTCTCATTTTTTTTTAGTTCCATAGAGAAGTATGGCTCATACATTTAAGCGTTTATCATATCCATTATTAGAGACATAAGATAGGCCCCATATGAAAAGTTAATGAACAAGGAAACACTTGTTTGAATGATTAGTAGGTTATATGCATGATGTGTCTTTGAATTCTGAAAATAAGTAGTAAGCAGAATTGAGCTCAGCTTTAAAGTCTGGGCAGTATTTTTTTTTTTTTTTTTTTTTTTTGAGAGAGAGTCTCATTCTTATCACCCAGGCTGGAGGGCAATGGCATGATCTCAGCTCACTGCAACTTCCACTTCCCAGGTTCAAGCAATTAATCTGCCTCAGCCTCCTGAGTAGCTGGGATTACAGGCGCCCACCACCACACCTGGCTAATTTTTGTACTTTTTAGTAGAGATGGGGTTTTGCCATGTTGACCAGGCTGGTCTTGAACTCCTGACCTCAGGTGATCCACCCGCCTCGGCCTCTCAAAGTGCTGGGATTACAGGCGTGAGCCACCATACCTGTCTTTGGGCAGCATTTTTATAGACAGAGAAGGAAGGAGCGCCCTTGGAAAGAGGACCATGAGAGCAAAGGAGGGGTGGTAGGCCCTAGAACCTGCTGCTGGAACAGCTGGAGCCACTACAGTCAGAGATCACCACTGTTAGGCATTGTGTAGGCCAGCTTGGAACTTACCACGGACCTGACTCCACAAAGAGTTCTTCTCAATGGGAGATGCTTTTAGCAAGAGCTGCAACCAAGAAGCACGACAAGAAGCCACTGACAGGAACCTGGTGCCACCAGGAAAGCCTAATAAGAAAACTGCCTCTAACCAGCCATGACCAAAAAGGAACTACCACTGCAAAGACTAGTGAATGAATTAGACCGAAGCTGCCTTATTACTCAAGATAATGGATCTTTGTGATCTCCATCCAAAATTTGTTCTGGTTTTGAATACAGTGGTGGCTACAAAAATACATTGCTCAGATGTCATTCCCCTGGAGGATGGCCTGATTGCCCAGGTGCTATCCCTCTGGATCCACCACCACATTGCAGCTCAAGCTATGCTTTGGTGAGTGCTTCTTGCTGACCGTGAACCTGGTGAGAGTACTAATGCAAGCCTATCTCTGAGATGCAGAACTCTTATAATCAGCAACTTTTCCATTGACCTAGCTGAACATTTCTTGGAACCATGCTGCAACGCAACACTCTTTCTATCCAGACTTACTTCTTCTTCTGTCTCCTTCGCAGGTGTCAGACCAGCACTGTGGTCTCAAGGTTCCTGCTGCCTTCTCCAGCTCTTTCCACTGTATCCTTCTCAGGCATTTCCCTGGATATATTTTTTGCATATCTAATTCTAGCTTGGTGACTGTATTAGCCTGTTCTCACACTGCTATAAATAAATACCTGAAGCTGGGCAATTTATAAGGAAAAGAGGTTTAATTGGCTCATGATTTCTTGTGCCCTATGGGAAGCATGATTCTGGCATCTGTTTGGCTTCTAGGAAGGCCTTGGGAAACTTTTATTCACGATGTGGAGCAGGCATCTTCACATGGCCAGAGCAGGAGGGGGCGGGGGGCAGTGCCACACACTTTAAACCAACCAGATCTCATGAGAATTCTATCATGAGAACAGCACCAAAGAGATGGTGCTAAACCATTAGAATCCGCCCCCACCCCCCCGCCCCATGATCCAGTCACCTCCCATCAGGCCCCACCTCCAACACTGGGGATTACAACACAATGCAAGATTTGGGTGATGACACAAGTTCAAACCACATCAGTGTCTGCTTCTCAGAGGTCCCCAACTATGGCACAATCCACTCTGAGCTTCCATCATGTTGAGCTTTTAGGTGACGTCTGTCTCTCACCCAAGCATCCCAGCCCTCAGCAATAATATTACAAAGAGGGAAAGAGCCATCTCCCAGTGCCACCATTCCCTTGGTTTTGAATGCCAGGCCCAAATCTACCCTTCCTTCTAAATGAGATTCAATTTGGAAAGGATTTTATCATGTGATAAATGAAAAAGAAAACACTGGGAAATGTACCATCCAAATAAAAAGATAGAAAATGTGCATTCAGAATAGGACAGTGTTGTATAAAATTGTATCTTAAAGAGCCTAATAGAGGGTACCACTGCTTTTTCAATCAGCAAGCAGTTACTATTTTTCTATACTCAGTGTATTGTATTCCTAGGGCTGCAAATCAAAGTACTACAAACTGAATAGCTTTAAACAACAGACATTTATTCTCTCAGTTCTGGAGGCTAAAAGTCTGAAATCAAGTTGTCAGCAGGGCCATGCTCTCTCTGAAGGCTCTGGGGGAGAACCTGCTCCAAGCCTTTCTCTTGGCCTCTGGTGTTCCTGCCAAGCCTCGGTGTTCCTTGGCTTACTAACACATTCGTTCAAGTCCTGCCTCTGTGGTTACATGGTGTTCTCCTGGAGTGTCTCTCTCTCTCTCTCTTCTTATAAGGACGCCTGTCATAATGGATTAGGGCCCACCCTAACGACATTATAATAACTCGATTACTTCTGCAAAAACCCTATTTCCAAATAAGATCGCATGCAATTACCAGGAGTTAGAATCTTTTAGGAGAGATACAGTACAACCCACAACACTCGGGTAGAGGCTTGTTTCTTTGAAAGGAAATTGGAAAACTGCATAATTAAACAAAATTTCTCAGTGATTTGGTAGAAAAGGAAACAAACAGTTCCACTTTTAGCCAGTGAATTGTGTTGCTGTTTGTATTGTATTTTTGTTGTATGTCTGATAAGTCCACATTCTGTACATCTTCAGATGCAGCTGGCATTTAGGACTTTGGGTCACTGCTGAATATTGCTGGATGGATATGACATGAAACCAATTTGAATCTTCTAAATGTTCGCTGTGGATGAGATGAATTGATAGGCATATTTATTACCACTGGTAAAAGCACTGCTGGTTTGAAGTAGTGACCTTTCTAGCTGAAATTAATTGGGTCTCTTCAATGACACTACTTGTACATTACAATTTTCTGATTCAGAGAAAACAGAATAAAGAAACTACCAAATCAATCAGCCAAAAAGGATATCATGAAGCACTCTTGAGATAATAAATCACAGCACACTGAGGCTTCACATATGTATGATGAAACGTTTTTAGCAGCTTCAATTCCTGCACTTCCATCTACCATAAGAAAGTGACTGTACTAGGATAGGAAATTTAGTCAGTATTGTTGATTCAAAAACCATTTATGACCACCCTTCTCCCACGCCTGACTCTAGCATAGAAGCTGTTAAAACTAAAAATGGGAACTCTAGCTTCTTTCATGACAGGTGGAGGTGGGTCAGGGGGATATGACACAATTCTGGTTAATAATACATAGGCAGAGGCACCATGGAAAGCATCACTTGTCAATAAAAAGACTGTCTCTCTCTCTCTCTCTCTTTTTTTTTTTTTTTTTTTTTGAGATGGAGTCTCACTCTGTCACCCAGGCTGGAGTGCAGTGGCGCAATCTCGGCTCACTGCAAGCTCCATCTCCTGGGTTCACGCCATTCTCCTGCCTCAGCCTCCCAAGTAGCTGGGACTACAGGCACCCACCACCACGCCCCGCTAATTTTTTGTATTTTTAGTAGAGATGGGGTTTCACCATGTTAGCCAGGATGGTCTCGATCTCCTGACCTCGTGATCCACCTGCCTCGGCCTCGCAAAGTGCCAGGGTTACAGGCGTGAGCCACCGTGCCCAGCCTAAAAGGACTACCTCTTTAAGAAGAGTGTCCTTGACTCTTACTACTTGCCAATATCCCACCTTTTTGCCAGGAATGTCTTTATGATTCCTGGGGGCAGAAGCTACTTTGCAGCTAGGGTCAAAAGTTTTCGTAAAAATGATGGAGTAAGAGCATTGAAGATGGAATAGAAAGCCCTGGAGTTGGATTCAGAAAGCTAAGTTTTAATATTGGATCTTCCAATGACTGAACTTGAACTGGGCTTCTATAACAGTGATTATCAACAAGGGGCAATTTTGCCTGCCAAGTGACATTTGACTGGAGATTTTTTTTTATTGTCACAACTGGGCAGGACAGGGGCTGCTGGAATCAAGTGGGTAGAGACCAGAGATGCTACTAAACATCCTACCATGAACAAGATAGCTCCCCACAACAAAGAAATATTCAGCCCAAAATGTCAATGACACTGAGCTTGAGAAACTATAATCTATGGGTCTCAGTTTCATTAATGTTTCAGAGATGACATTTATGGTTCTTTACAAAAATAGAAAGTAGTCTGAATATTTCTCACAAGAAAATATTTCAGTGATAGTGTACCTGCTTGATAGAATTTAAACTATTTCTTAAATTACATTCATAAAGATGAAGTAACAATAGCAAAATTTCATAGGTTAAAAAATATACAGAAGTGTAGGCACTGAATGAATACTACCATTATGAAAAGAAAGCGAATGGAAGTGATTATACAAAAGTAATGGTAGTAGTTGTATTGTGGATTTCATGTGAGTTCGTTCCTCTGTAATTTTCATGATTAGTCATGTGACTATGCTATTTTTATAATTTAGAAAATAATTTTTAAGTAATGAATGGAAAGTAAGATTAAAATAATCAGTATTTACTTCTCTGACATTTATGAAATTTCTTCTTAGCCTTACAAAAACACTATATAGCCCACCATAATTAAACATTTTATGCAATTGAATGCCATTTATATTGATTCTTCATGTCAGCAACATTCTTTTTTGAGGGTTTATACTTCCATAAATGTGGAATTCTTAGAGTTCAACTCATAGGACTATTCTCCTCCAGAGTTTCTATGAAACATCAGAATTACCTGCAATATTAAAATGATTGTGTGAAGACTCTTCACCATAAAGGTTTATATTTATTTTAGATTCCTGTGGTTACTGTGTCAAATTACCACACCAGATAGCTTTTAAAAATGTAAATTTATTTTCTGACAGTTCCAGAGGCCAGGAGTTCAAAGTCAGCATCACCGGCCCAAATTCAAGGTGTGAGCAAGGATGTATTCCCTCCAGAGGCTCTAGGGAAAGTCCATTTCTTGCCTCTTCCAGCATTAGGTGGCTATGGGCATTCTTTGGCTTGTGGCCCCTTCACTCCAATCTCTGCGTCTGCTTTCATAGGGCTTTCTATGTTATGCTTTTGTCAAGCTGTCTCTGCCTTCCTCATATAAACATACATGTGATGGTATTTATAGCCCACACACACATAATCGAAGATAATCCTATGATGTTTGATTTTGCGTGTGAACTAATTTAAGGAAAACCCAGATAGCTGGCAAAGTATTATTTATTCTCAATCATTGCATTAATTATTCTCAATGCTTTAGTAGGCACTGAGCCCATCCCTCTTCTGCTGAAACGAAAACCCAGATGGTCTGGCATTTAATTAGAAAAAATTGGGCTGCCCCAGGTGTCCCCCAGGTGTGTCTGTGAGGGAAGATTGGGACGTGAGTCAATGGACTGAGTGAAGAAGAACAACCCTCAGGGTGGGTGGGCACCACCCAATCAGGTAGGTGGGGGCCAGGATGGAACAGAAGGTGGAGAAAGAGTGAATAATCATTTATTCATTCTCTCTCTCTCTCAATCCTTCTCTCTCTCTCTCTCTCTCCCCCTCTCTCTCTTCCCCACCCCCACCCCCACCTCTTCTGGAGCTCAGATGCCCTTTTCTCCTGCCCTTGAACATCAGAATTCCAGGTTCTCTGGCCTTTGGACTCTGGAACTTGCACAGCAGCCCCCTGAGTCCTCAGGCCTTTCACCTTGGACTGAGAGTTACACCATCAGTTACAGAATCAGCTTCCTGATTGTGAGGCCTTTGCACTTGGACTAAGCCAAGCTAACAGTTGCCCTGATTCTCCAGCTTGCAGACAGCCTATTATGGGATTTCTCAGCCTCCATAATTGAGTGAATCAATTTCCCTAATAAATCCCTTCTCATATAGTTCATGGAGAACCCTGACTAAAACACTCCCCATCTCAAAATTCTTGGCTTTTAGTCACATGTGCAAAGACCCTTTTTCCAAATTAGGTTAAGAAAAAGTTCCAAAGATTCGAACCTGATATCTTTGGGGGCCATTATTCAACCTACTATAATATTATATATCCTGGCTAACACGGTGAAACCCCGTCTCTACTAAAAATACAAAAAACTAGCCGGGCGAGGTGGCGGGCGCCTGTAGTCCCAGCTACTCAGGAGGCTGAGGCAGGAGAATGGCGCAAACCCGGGAGGCGGAGCTTGCAGTGAGCTGAGATCCGGCCACTGCACTCTAGCCCGGGCTACAGAGCAAGACTCCGTCTCAAAAAAAAAAAAAAAAAATATTATATAATAAAATATAAATCTAATTATTAATATAATCTAAAAATATTAATTTCTATTCATACATAGGTATGTCAAAATCTGGAGGGATAATCCAGGATCTCAATCCTAATAAAGTAGAATGAAATGAGAGAACCTCTTCTTATTTCCACCAAATGAAAGGAGCACAAAATTCTAACCTTTGGAGAAACTAAATTTTTAAAAACACAATAATGTGAAATATTTTTTACTTGCAAATTAAACAACAAAATTTGTTTTACTGACATCAAAATTTGAATATATAATGGTTCCTTATATCTAAAAGTAGAAAACTGAGCATTGTTTTACCATATTTCAACAACTAAAAAGTGTTCTGAAAACCTTTACAGCACAGTTCCATAAACATAAGCCTATGAAATTACTGAAAAGACAGTACCTGTCAGTCTGTACTTATTTTACTTACCTTGAGTAAGAAGATGAAAATATCTTAACTCTCAAGTTAAAAGATATTTTACCAAAATTATGAGAGTGCACAAATAATCGAAGTCCTAAAGCTTTTATTTATTTTCCTCACTTGGTTAGTTTAATTTTTCATATTTTATTTCAGAATAACACTGCCAAAGGCTTAGATTTGGGGGTAGTTACATATGACAACTGCTTTTACATTCTGTTTTGGTCAGGAATATTTCTAAATCTAAATATGAACATATTACCGGAAATATACTTGACCTAGAGTTTAAGAGCCTTTAATATTACTCGTTAAGATACAATTAATCAATAAAACCGACTTCAATTATTTCCAAAGCCAATATTAAGGAAGCTATCCCTTGAACTTTAAATAAATCAATAGAATTATCTCCTAACCTAGGCAAGTCATGATCCAACTTTATTACACTTAAGACTATCACTGCCTCATGCCACCCAACAGAAAAACAAAAACAAAGCAAAAACTATGCCTTTTGCACAAGATAACCTTACTGGGAAACTCATTTTCTCTTCTCTCTTGCAGGAAAAGACAAATAGGTTAAATGATGTATTCTAAGGGGAAAAAAAGATACTTAATATTTGCTCTCCATAAAGAAAAAACGGGATAAGAATCAGAAGTTTCAAAAATATATTTTTAAATCTGTTAAGTGGTAGTAGACTATAAATCCTGACAAGTCTCTATACTCAAACTCCTTCTCCCCCGATCTCCAAGTATAACTTCTCTCTAGGGTTCTTGCTCTGGTTTCATTCTCTGAAATCTAAATCCATCTGTCCATCCCTTTCTTTCATGGCCTTAATTTCTTCTTCTTAACTGGCCCCTCCTCTTCATCTATAAACAAGCTCATCCTCTCCTTACTTGAAATAAAAGAAGTCCCTAATCCCTCTCTGCTTTTTTGTGCTATTGTTACCAGGGGGTCCTTGTCCTTAGAGCTCCCAAGATGGTGGGGGGCCACTCCCAAGATGGCCTCAAGCCTCTTCTTCTCTGACCTGGGGTTCTTGGCCTCACAGATTTCAAGGAATGGAACCTTGGGCCATGCAGTGAGTGTTATAGCCCTATTAGAAGCTATAGGTCACGGAAGAGAACCGAGGAACCTAGCAACTAGTGTTCAGCTTGATTAGGACAAACCCAGGCACTTAGCCATGCAGGAACAATGGAGAGCCTTTAGCCCGATCAGGAGCGGCAATGGGCGCCTCGCTGGATCAGGAGCACAGCGGACACCCTCTGGATCAGCGGCAGCTCTGCCACGGTGGCAAACAGCAATGGTGGATGGCGAGTGGCGAGCAAAAGCTCAGCTTGAGCAGTAACAGACACAGACCAGAAGAGTGTGTACTTGCAAGATTTAATAGAGTGAAAACAGAGCTCCCATACAAAGGTAGGGGACCCAAAGGAGGTAGTTGTTGCCGGCTTGAATGCCTAGGTTTATATCCCGATCATTGTCCCTCCTGCTGTGCTCTCAGGCAATAGATGATTGGCTATTTCTTTACCTCCTGGTTTTGCCTGATTAGCATTTTAGTGAGCTCTCTTTACTACCTGATTGGTCGGGTGTGAGCTGAGTTGCAAGCCCCATGTTTAAAGGTGGATGTGGTCACTTTCTCAGCTAGGCTTAGGGATTCTTAGCTTAGGAAATCCAGCTAGTCCTATCTCTCACTATGATCCTATATTCCTTCCCAATACACTTCTCTCAGTTGTAAACTTCACTCACTACCTCCATTTCCTTATCCCCCATTTCCTCCTTAAACTCTCTGCAATCTACCTTAGATGAAATAATGGTAACATTTACATGACATTATTTTTCCTTTTAGTTCAGAGTGCCTCATTGTTGTGGTAAAATACAAATAACATAAAATTTATCATTTTAACCATTTTAAGTGTCCAACTCTGTGGCATTAAATACATTCACATTGTTGTACAAACCTATCACCACCATCCATCACCAGAACTTTTTCATTTTGCTCAATTGAAACTCTGTACCCACCAAACAGTCCCCATTCCTCTTTACCCTAGTCCATGGCAACCGCTATTCTATTTTTTGTCTCTATGAATTTAACAACTCTAGGTACTATACATTAGTGAAATCATGTAATATTTGTTCTTTTGTGTCTGGCTTATTTCACTTACTATCATGTTTTCAAGGTTTACGACATAACATGTACCATAATTGTCTTTCATTTTAAAGTTGAATAAAATTTCATTGTATGTATAGACCACAGTTTATTTATCCATTGTTAATTTTTTAAGAAATCACACATTTTCCGCAGCAGCTGCACCATTTTACATTTCCACCAGCATTGTCACAGTGTTCTAACTTCCATATCCTCATCAATCCTTGTTATGTGTCTTCTCAAATAATAGTCATCCTAATGGGTATAAAGTGATATCTCATAGTGGCATTGATTTAGTGATGCTCAGCATCTGTTCCTATGTTTATTGACCATTTGTATATCTTCTTTGGAGAAATTACTATTTAAGTCCTTTGACCATTTTTTAGTTGAGTCGTTCTTTTTCTGTTGTTGAGCTGTAGACATTTTTTGTATATATTCTGGACATCAATCCCTTGTCATATATAAGATTTGCAAATATTTTCTCCTATTCCATGGATTTCCTTTTCATTATGTTGATAGTATCCTTGGATGCACACTATCAAAGGACAACTATTAAGCACAACCTATTTAATCCTCATAACTCTATTAAGTGGGTACAATTATTATCATTTCCATTTTACATATGAGGACACTTAGACCTAGAAGATGTAAGTAAGGTGGCCAGGCGCGGTGGCTCACACCTGTAATCCCAGCACTTTGGGAGGCCAAGGCAAGTGGATCATGAGGTCAAGAGTTCGAGACCAGCCTGGCCAACACGGTGAAACCCCATCTCTACTAAAAATACAAAAAATAGCTAAGCTTATGGCATGTGCCTGTAATCCCAGCTACTAGAGAGGCTAAGGCAGGAGAATCTTTTGAATGCGAGAGGTGGAGGTTGCAGTAAGCTGAGATGGCACCATTGCACTCCAGCCTGGGTGACAGGATGAGACTCTATCTCAAAAAAAAAAAAAAAAAAAAAAAACCCAAAAAAATAAGGTTTAAGTAGTTTAGCAATATCCTATGGTAATGGCCTTAAGTTACATTTTAGGCCATAGAGTTTGTCTCCAGAAACATTATCTCATAGACACTTCTTATAATGGACATCAGTGGCCTCCCCATTACCAAATCCAATGGTTTTTTTTTTTTTGTTTTGTTTTTTGTTTTTTTTTCTGAGACAGAGTCTTGCTGTCGCGAGGCTGGAGTACAGTGATGTAGTCTTGGCTCACTGCAACCTCCACCTTCTGGGTTCAAGTGAGTCTCCTGCCTCTGCCTCCCAAGTAACTGGGACTACAGGCACATGCCACCAAGTCCAGCTAATTTTTGTATTTTTAGTAGAGGCAGGGTTTCACCATGTTGGCCAGGATGGTCTTAATCTCTTGACCTCGTGATCCTCCCACTTTGGCCTCCCAAAGTGCTGGGACTACAGGCGTGAGCCACCATGCCCGGCCTCAATTACCTTTTCTTATACTTCATCCTACTGCCTGACATTTTTTCTGTCATTTGAAAATATGTCTCCTTTCTATGTGAAATTCTCCTTGGCTACTGTGCTTTCAGATTATCCTCTGTATCCATCTATTTCTTCAGTCTTTTGAATCACAACTTCAAAAGCCTTGCTTCAGCCTCTAGAGCTCTTTGCTTATTCTAAACTCTCCAGAAACCATCTCGTCCTTGTTTTCCTGGGTTGAATTGTGTCCCATAAAAAAAGATGATAAAGTCTTGATTTTGGTACCTGTGAATATAACCTTATTTGGAAATCAGGTTTTGTCAATAATCAAATAAAGATGATGGCTGGGTGTGTTGAGAGGCCAAGGCAGGCGGATCACTTGAGGTCAGGCGTTTAAGGGCAGCCTGGGCAACATGGTGAAACCTGTCTCTACTAAAAATACAAAAATTAGCCAGGTGTGGTGGCGGGTGCCTATAATCCCAGCTACTCAGGAGCCTGAGGCAGGAGAATTGCTAGAACCTGGGAGCCGGAGGTTGCAGTGAGCCAAGATTGTGCCAGTACACTCCAGCCTGGGAAACAGAGCAAGACTCTGTCTCAAAAAAAAAAAAAATTAAGGTGAGGTCATTTGGATGAATCCTAATCCAATATGACTATGTCTTTATAAAAGGGAGAAATGGAAATTTAGACATAGAGACAGACATGCATAGAGAGAAGATGATCTGAAGTTGCATGGAGAATGCCATCTGCAAGCCAAGGAATGCCTGAGGCTAACAGAAGCTAAGAGACAGACATGAAATAGATTGTCTCTCACAGTCCTCGAAGGAACTAACCCTGCTGACACCTTGATTTTGAACTTCTAGCCTTCAGAACTATACGACAATAAATTTCTGTTATTTAAGCCATCTTGTTGGTTTTACTGTGTTACAACATCCCCAGGAAACTAATACACTCTCCAAGGGCTTGGAGGTATCTATTTTAAGAATTTCTTTTTTCTGTCCTTTTTTAAAATGTAATTTAAGTTCTGGGATACATGTGCAGGACATGCAGGTTTGTTACATAGGTAAACATGTGCCATGGTAGTTTGCTGCACCTATTATCCAATCACCTAGGTGTTAAGCCCCACATGCATTAGCTATTTATCCTGATGTCTCCCTCCCCCAATCCCACTTCTTGACAGGCCCCAGTGTGTGTTGTTCCCCTCCCTGTGTCAATGTGTTCTCATTGTTCAGCTCCCACTTATTAGTGAGACCATCCGGTGTTTGGTTTTCTGCTCCTGTGTTAGTTTCCTGAGGATAATGGCTTCCAGCTCCATCCAAGCCGCTGCAAATACATTATCTCATTCCTTTTTATGGCTGCATAGTATTCCATGGTATATATGTGCCACATTTTCTTTATCCAGTCTATTATTGATAGGCATTTGGGTTGATTCCATGTCTTTGCTATTGTGAATAGTGCTATAATGAACATATGCATGCACATATCTTTGTAATAGAATGATTTCTATTCTTTTGGGTATATACTCAGTAATGGGATTGCTGAGTCAAATGATATTTCTGATTCCAGATCTCTGAGGAATTGTGACACCATCTTCCACAATGGTTAAACTAATTAACATTCCCACCAACAGTGTAAAAGCATTCCTATTTCTCCACAGCCTCACCAGCATCTGTTGTTTCTTGACTTTTCTTTTTTTTTTTTTTTTTTTTTTTTTTTTTTTTTGAGATGAAGTCTCACTCCGTTGCTCAGCCTGGAGTGCAATGGCGTAATCTCAGCTCACTGCAACCTCTGCCTTCCAGGTTCAAGCAATTCTCCCACCTCAGCCTTCCAAGTAGCTGGGACTACAGGTGCGCATCACCACGCCTGGCTGATTTTTGTGTTTTTAGTAGAGACAGGGTTTCACCATGTTGACCAAGCTGTCTTGAACTCCTGACCTCAAGTGATCCACCCACCTCAGCCTCCCAAAGTGCTGGGATTATAGGCTAGCACTTTGGGAGGCTGAGCCACTACGACCCGCCGTTTCTTTACTTTTTAATAATCACCACTCTGATTAGTGTGAGATAGTATTTCATTGTGCTCTGATTTGCATTTCTCTAATGATCAGTGATGTTGAGCTTTTTCTCATATGTTTGTTGGTTGCATAAATGTTTTCTTTTGAGAAGTGTCTGTTCATGTCCTTTGCCCACTTTTTCATGAACTTGTTTGTTTTTTTCTTATAAATGTGTTTAAGTTCCTTGTAGATTCTGGATATTAGATCTTTTCCAGACGGATAGATTGCAAAAATTTTCTCCCATTCTGTTCACTCTAATAATTGCAGTGCAGAAGCTCTTTAGTTTAATTAGATCCCATTTGTCAATTTTTGCTATTGTTGCAATTGCTTTTGACATTTTTGTCATGAAATCTTTGCCTGTGCCTATGTCCTGAATAGTATTGCCATATTTTCTTCTAGGGTTTTTATAGTTTGGGGTTTTACTTTTAAGTCTTTAATTTATTTTGAGTTAATTTTTGTATAAAGTTTAAGGAAAGGGTCCAGTTTCAATTTTTCCACAAATGCTTCACCAGTTTTCCCAGCACCATTTATTAAATCCTTTCCCCATTGCTTGTTTTTGTCAGGTTTGTTGAAGATCACATGGTTGTAGATGTGTGGTCTGAGATCTCCATTGTGTTCCACTGGTCTATGTGTCTGTTTTTGTACCAGTATCTATGGAGAATTTCTAAAACTCATACCTCTAGTTCTAATTTTCCTTCTGAGTACTAAGCCTACAATTCCAACAGCATCTCATAACTGCCCAACCATCATCCTAATCTGCCTTTCTAGAATATTACTGTCTTCCCATTTCTCTTCTTTCTCACCTTTGACTCCCTGCACTGCAACCTTTGTAAATGAGATATGTGGCCCCAGGCACTCTGGTTAGAAACCACAAAGTCACCTTTGAGTCCTCATTTTCTACCCACTTGAAGCTGTCTCCATTTCTGTAACCCAAGAATCATGCATGATCCATTACTTTGTTTTTGTTTGTTTGTTTGTTTGTTTCTGAGATGGAGTTGCCCAGGCTGGAGTGTAGTGACACAATCTCGGCTCATTGCAACCTCTGCCTCCCAGGTTCAAGCAATTCTTCTGCCTCAGCCTCCCGAGTAGCTGTGACTACAGGCACATGGCATCACACCTGGCTAATTTTTGCATTGTTAGTAGAGATGGGGTTTCACCATACAAGACAGGCTGGTCTAGAACTCCTGACCTTGTGATCTGCTCTCCTCTGCCTCCCAAAGTGCTGCGATTACAGGCATGAGCCACCATGCCCAGGTAATCCATTACTTTGGAAGGCTAGGATCAGGTTCCCAGACTTGGCAAGGTCCCTTTTTAACCCGTGGCCAGAGCTCCATCTTCAGACTCAACTCTACCTACTAGCCAAAAAGATTGAAGGCGCTTTTTAGCCAACGTTATGGAACACAGAACATGGAACTCTTGCTACTACTCCAGCTGATACCCAAAATCTGGTCTCTTCTTTTTTGAATAACCAAAGGTTTGCCTAGCATCTTAATATATTCAAAACTGGAGCTTTCTATCCGAACCGCAGACCAGTGGCTAGAGTTCTGGTAACTCTTCACAAATGTCCCTGTGGTCTAAAATTCCAACTCCTGTTCTGATCTGTATCACCCATCATGGCATTTGACCACTACTAGGACACTACTATTCTGTCACATCAGGGACTCATACCAGCTGGCTAACTTGGTGAAACCCCATCTCTACTAAAACTACAAAAAAATTAGCCAGGAGTGGTGGCGGGCGCCTGTAGTCCTGGCTACTCAGGAGGCTGAGGCAGGAGAATGGCATGAACCAGGGAGGCGGAGCTTGCAGTGAGCCGAGATCGCACCACTGCACTCCAGCCTGGGCAACAGAGCGAGACTCCATCTCAAAAAAATAAAATAAAGCTGACAAATTATATTATCATGTAAATATCATATAGGTACTTTGTTAAGAAAGAGCTAAAAAAATAATTAATTCATCTATGTTTTTAGCTATAGGGGACTCTACAGTTTTTTGTCATATTCCTTAGAAATTCATTTTAAAATATTGTGACTGGAAGTGATATTTGTCACTTTTGAAAATGCTATATAGAGTTACATTATAAGGGAAGCAAACACCTTATAAATAAATAAAGACTATTCATCAAAATGTATTGAAATTTCACTCTTAATGAATTAGTCTTTCACATAATCTTGACCTACAGAACACTGCAATACATCATTACCATACACAGTGCTCTAAAAAGACCAGGTAAGGTAAATACTGGGAAAGAGGCCCACTTAACTGTGTGCGGTTTTTTTTATTATTATTATTATTTTTGTTTTTTGACTTTTAAAAGCAGAATTAAGTATCCAACAGCAAGACTCCTATTCTGATAAACTTTTTTTTTAATCTAAATACCTGCCTTTCTTCTGATCTCCATTGAGTCCACCAGCCCTGAAGATAGCAGCTGTACCATCTGATAGAAGATAAACTTTTATGCCTGTTTTCCACCCTCATTGAAGAAAACCTTTGAATTTGTAACTTGGGTAGAGGATACTTATCACACAGTCTTCAGTTGCCAGGAATTTGGAAAGTGGGCCATGGCAGCCACTGCTGGAATCTGGCCTCTCTGGTTTTATGTGTTTTTAAAAAAAAAAAAAAAAAAAACAGCAGCACAGAATACTTAACTGAATTTTAGTGCACTTAACCAGAAATATCCTGCAATCCGTTCTGCAGGAATGTATTTGAACTATGTGGCAGGTCTGCTGAAGAAAAGCTATTTAAATGTTACTGATCATGCTCAGATCCCATTACAGTTCTAATTTCATTCGGGCTCTGTATTCTTTTAAAATCCCTATGTGTTAACACAGTTTCTAAGCCAACATGACACAAAGTAGATTTTGCTTTTGAGAAGTCAATTCAAGGGGGACCCAAGACAGAATCTAAAGTTAAACTTGACATTCTTAAATTAATCACAATGTGTTCCCCCAAGTTTTTAAAATTCACTTCATATCACAAGAAATGTTTTCCACAAAAATTATTAGTTTAATAGCTGCTAGCATTCACTTCCTTTAAAAAGAGACAGAGAAAAAGCTTTCATTTTCATAACTCAGACCCCCAAATCCCAAATGTTAGAATTTTTTTTTTTTTTTTTTTTTTTTTTTTTAATTTATTTATTATTATTATACTTTAAGTTGTAGGGTACATGTGCATAACATGCAGGTTTGTTACATATGTATATTTGTGCCATGTTAGTCTGCTGCACCCATCAACTCGTCATTTACATCAGGTATAACTCCCAATGCAATCCCTCCCCCCTCCCCCCTCCCCATGATAGGCCCCGGTGTGTGATGTTCCCCTTCCTGAGTCCAAGTGATCTCGTTGTTCAGTTCCCACCTATGAGTGAGAACATGCGGTGTTTGGTTTTCTGAATGTTTTATCCTCAGTTAGGTAACCTTATTGAGTGGGGAATTATTTCCAGTAATTATTCTTCTCCAAATTTTGCTCTTTTGTCTGCCTCTCCCTCTTTTCCCCATTCACCATATCTGAGCTCCTTTGGCTTGAAAGATCAAACTAGTCTACTAATAAGTAAAACTATATCAGAGGAGTCACAAGAAATATGATTTAATAGCGATCTAAGAAAGATGATTCAACAGGGATCTTTCTAAACTTGATGCTTCTCCTCTGTGCTAGTTTGTCCACCAGTTTACTCAAATCCAAATGTCCCCATATTGGTGGTCCATGAGTCATTCATGTTTATCCTGGTGACCACCTACGTTTAGTAGTTATTTTTCTCCCAGCATCTCAAAATCCTTGGTCTTCTTCCTCTATTAATATTCACCCAAATTTTACTAAGAACCAAGCATAATGCAAAATGTTGAAGGCTGCATAAATACAGAAATGATATACAAAGAGACCACAATATAAATAATTCGGGGAAGGAAGTGGGAATATTTCATGAAGGCAACGACCACATCTGATTTTCTTTTTAGCATCATAGGAGTGCTAGTTTCCAAGTTAAGAACACCTGGTTTAGACCCATTTTGTTTTATTTTATTATTTTATTTATTTATTTATTTTTGAGACAGTCTCACTCTGTTGCCTAGGCTGGAGTGCTGTGGCGCAATCTCAGCTCATTGCAGCCTCCGCCTCCCAGGTTCAAGCGATTCTTGTGCCTCAACCTCCCAATTAGCTGGGGTTACAGGCATGCACCACCACACCGACTAATTTTTTGTATTTTTAGTAGAGACAGAGTTTTGCCCTTTTGGCCAGGCTGGTCTGGAACTCCTGACCTCAGGTGATTTGCCCAACTGAGCCCCCCAAAGTGCTGAGATTACAGGTATGAGCCACCATGCCCAGCCCCCACTTTAAAATTAGTTTGTAACTCCTATAATGAAAAGATGAAATGAGTCCTTGATGTCTTACTTAATAAACTGAAATAAAACCAGGTTTGGAAAGTTGCCGTAATCCACAGATAACCAAATCTTTACTTCTCAATTTCAAAGGTTTCTGACAAAATCAAAATGACAATAGAAATAAAACTACTTTGCAAACCGGAAAAAAAATTAATTAATTATAATTAACAAGTGAATAACCATTTTAAAATATCTAATGAGAAATATCCTTTCTGTTGCTTGTAGTTTTATCTTTTCCTTGAAAATCAGATTTAGAGGGTTTAATGGGTTGAGAGGCTTCCAAGGAGAAATCAGAGAACTTTAAAAATGTTTTCTTCCTGACAGGGCCTTCATTTGAATCACTAGCATTTACTTTGGTATAAAAGCTCTTTCTGGGCTGGGCTCAGTGGCTCATGCCTGTAATCCCAACACTTTGGGAGGCCAAGGCGGGGAGATCACCTGAGGTCGGGAGTTTGAGACCAGCCAGACCAACATGGTAAAACCCCGTCTCTACTAAAAATACAAAAATTAGCCGGGCATGGTGGCAGGAACCTGTAATCCCAGCTACTCAGGAGGTTGAGACAGGAGCATCGCTTAAATCCAGGAGGCAGAGGTTGCAGTGAGCCAAGATTGTGCCACTGCATTCCAGCCTGGGTGACAGAACAAGACTCCATCTCCCCCCCAAAAAAAAAAAAAAAAAAAAAAAAAGATCTCTCTAACACCTTTGCCTCTGATGAAATTATTTAATTCTAAGTGACATATTTTAGAGTCCATGTCAGTGTCATTTAAACATTTCTCTGCTACTCAAATAAAGAAACATGGTAGAACCAAGTACCAACTGTTTTTTTTTTTTTGAGACAGAGTCTTGCTCTGTTGCCCAATCTGGAGTGCAGTGGCACGATCTCAGCTCACTACAAGCTCCGCCTCCTGGGTTCATACCATTCTCCTGCTTCAGTCTCCCGAATAGCTGGGACTACAGGTGCCCGCCACCACACTCAGCTAATTTTTTTGTATTTTTAGTAGAGATGGGGTTTCACTGTGTTGACCAGGATGGTCTCAATCTCCTGACCTCGTGATCCACCCACCTCAGCCTCCCAAAGTGATGGGATTACAGGTGTGAGCCACTGCGCCCAGCCCCCAGGTACCAACTTTCAAACAACTCACAATTGACTTGTAGTTCAACTGGCAGTTTTTCTCGTCCCAATTCCCTTCTCAAATCTAAAGCCTTCCCCATGGTGGCCTTAAGAACACTGAATATGACATTGAACTTGAAAGAAATCAGACCCATGAAACATGGGACATTTTGGAAAGCTGACCCTGAGGAGAGATGGGGTTGAGAAAAGGAGGGCACCTGCCCTGCTCTGGGCGTGGCCGCTTCTGCTCCAAAGTAGCATCTGTTTGCTTTTTTTTTTTCTTTTTTCTGCCCAAATCCCTTCACTTCCTTTTACTATAGCCTAAAACTCTGTCAATTAGAAGGTCACTTGAATTAACACATCTATGCTTCTGAAAGTGAAAATACCTCTGGGTGGAATCAATGTAATATCTTTTATAGGAATATACAATGTTGCTGACTCTGTGCTAGGCCCTGTGCTAGGTAGAGGAGGAAGATGTTAATGAAGATGAAGAAGACACAATGTGGGTCCACCTGAAACCAGAATCTGGTAGGAAAGAATGGTATATAAACAAAATGTGACATGAAAATGTATAATATGGCATAATTTTTTTAAATGTTATTATGTTTTTAAAAAGTGATCTTTCGGGGGTATTAGCAAAGGTTTCCCCGTGAATGTGACTTTAAAGTGGACCTTGGAGGGTCAACTAAAGTCCCACAGTCAAACTGTTCTGTGCAAAGACAGTGGCATGCACAAGGCGAACAGACAGGAAAGAGCCCTGCATGGTAAGGAAGAAATATTTGGTCTGGCCACAGGATGTGTAGTAAACATGGAGGGTCACAGAGCTAATAAAGATTAAGGATCTGATGGGTATATGACAGCCAGATTGTAGAAGACCTAATGGGCTCTGTTTAAGATATTAAGCTGCATCTTTTAGTCAAAGGACAGGTGTGAAAATGCCAGCACTGGGGTGACAGGTCCAGATCTGTATTTTCAAAAGATAATTCTGGTAGCAGCATTTCTTACTGAATCACATTTGCTTTTTTTTAAAGAACTAGCTGGAAAGCTATATTCAGAAAATGGGAAATAAGGGAAGGAAAGGTTAGAAATATTAGATCGGGAATACTTTGGGATAGAGTAGTCCTGTAAGCGATGCTATAAAGGGGATTGAGAGCAAAACTGGAGTGCAGGGTTCATGAGGGAGATAAACTAGGAGGCAGGAGGTGATATTAGTAAATTTGAAGTTAAATATATATTGTTTTAAAGCAGAGTTGGCAAACTATGGCCCATACATAGTTTTTGTGCAGCACGTGAGCTAAGAATGTTTCTGTATATATATATTTTTTTCTTGAAACAGAGTCTCACTCTGTCACCCAGGCTGGAGTGCACTGGTGCCATCTTGACTTGCTGCAGCCTCTGCTTCCTGGGTTCAAGTGATTCTTGTGCCTTAGCCTCCCAAGCAGCTGGGAATACAAACACACACCACCACAACCAGCTAATTTTTTTGTATTTTTAATAGAGACAGGATTTCACCATGTTGGCCAGGCTGGTCTCGAACTCCTGGCCTCAAGTGATCCACCTGCCTCTATCTCCCAAAGTGTTGGAATTACAGGCATGAGCTACCACACTCAGCCTGTTTGTGCATTTTTAAGTGTTTGGAAAAAAAAAATCTGAAGAATAATACTAGTGGAACATGACAATAATATAAAATTCAAATTTCAGTGTCCATAAATAAAGTTTTATTCTAAGTCAGCCATATTCATCTGATTATGTATCATCTCTAGCAGAGCTGAGTACTTGTGACAGGGATTGTATGGCTTGAAAAGCCTAATAAAACATTTACTATCTGGCCCTTTGTCAAAAACGTTTGCAGGAACATTCAAAGAAACTTATGAGTCTAGAAACAGGAAAGCCGAGATCTTGCCACTGCACTCCAGCCTGGGCAACAGAGTGAGACTCTGTCTCAAAAAAAAACAAAACAAACAAACAAACAAACAAAAAAACAGCCTCTTTGTACATTATGGACCTGCATAGAGTGACTAAAGACATGGAGGAATTTTCATTCATATGCTTGTGGCTAAGTCAATGTGACTTGACCGTGTTAGGGCTCAAAAGATGACCAGGGCTTGGAAACATGCCATTAAGATTTCCTGATTACTACACAGTGACTAGCTCATATTATTGTTGGAAAGCTAGTGAATGGAGCAGACAGGATGTAACACTAGAGATTAGTTTTATGAATTGGAATTTATCACTGACTCCAATTATATCTGGAAGAAAAGATCAGGGTGGAGAATTCAAGAGAGTGTAGATTAATTCATAGGACTTAAATTAAAATGTATGTATTGATAAAACTCATATAGAACCACTTTGTAAAAGCATTTCTACTTTTTCATGCTTAAAGCATTATACAAAATGCTATATACGATTTTTTCTTTATCCATTGCAGAAACAGTGCTGATGAAGTACCAAGTTCTATATCAGGTCCTGGGGATACAAAAATCGATAAGACATTGTCCCTTTCCTTAAATAATGCACTCTTATAGAGAAGAAAACATGTAAGTAAATCAAAAAATAAAAATAAAGAGGCAATAAGGAAATAATAGGAAAAAATGAAAATATTGGTTAGTTCAGTTATGAAACAAAGGGAGTGGTTATTTCAACACAAATGTGTTAATATTTATAAAGCATCTGGATCTTCCTTCCAGAAGGGCTCTAAATGAATACAACATCATCAAAGACTACGCAAATCTCTATTTTTAATTCCAGATACAAAAGAAAAGACACAAATGGTACATTTTGGCCATTGATCCTAACGTTGCAAAGGCAACTGTTATTCAAGATAAGCTACCACATGCCAATGGTCAGATTCCTGACTTAGTTAAGTTTATATATCCCCAGATGTTAACACCATGCAATAGAAACAAAAAAGATCCAATATGTGTTTATCAAATACATGAAATGTCACAACTTTTTTTTGAGCCCAGATTTTGATTTTGTGGATAATACAACTCTGAAACTTGTTTTAGGAAATTCTATCTCATAGTCAAAGGGTGTTATTTTGGCTACATTAAATCACAAAACAGTATGAGGCAGGAAGCTTGCCCCAGTAGTTATTAACCCTCTGTATTGAGCAAAACGAAAGAAGGGAAGTTCCTAAACCTCATCCATTATTTGAATTTATTACTCTTCACTGCCCTAATAAACATAATGGAAGTTTCTGAGACTCTTGGCCTTGTGAAAAAAACTGCTTTAAAATATTTAACATGAGTATTTTGTATTCTTTGTAAAATAGAACAATAACAATAGTAATAATAATAAATTCTACATAATGTAATAATAGGTGCAATGTGATACGATGTAATATAATAATGGTATACACACTAGGAAGATTAAATGTGTGATTTTTTAAAGCACTTACAGTCTCTAAGACAATGATTTTTGTGTGTGTGTTAATTGTATTGTTATTGTTATCCACACTGACTGGGAAGGACAGTCGTGCAAATAAGTCAAAACTTTTTCTTCTGAACTTTGGAATTAGTTGCCTAAACATTCGTGTCACAATAGATTTTCTTTCCTCTGATAAAATTTGCTCTTATTGGCTTTGTTTTTTGTTTTCTCATTCATTCATAAATGTGTTCAATAAAAACAATTCATTCAAGAAAACATTTAGTAGTTTAATCAATGCTGTCTTCCCCTATTTTGTGGGGGTGGGGCAGACTGAAAATCCAAATATATCTTAGTCCCTGCTTTCAAGGACATCAGTCTCTTTGGGGAGCCAAATAAACAAATCAAGGATTAAGGTGTCCACTACGATACAGGTATGTTCAGGTACAGTGGGATAGAGCTTCCAGTCCACAATTCAATGCTTAGAAAAGCATTCCTTAAAGAGATGACGCATGGACATAATTTTGAGAAATTAATACAATTTGGCTAGGCAAGGGAAGTGGGAGCCAGAATCATTTTGGGCAGAGGAACTGTGGGAAAACATGACATTAAAAAAATAAATAAATACATGAACTTCTTTTTTATTTTTATTTTCGGCTGAAACAAAGGAAACATGTTGGGTGGCCTAGCTGGCTTCTTCAAAATCAGATGAAGTGCTAAGGATTCAAGTGCAAACTGTTTATTGATGAGGTGATCCCAGGAAACACTGGCAGGGGTACGGAAAAGTAAGCTGGGAAAGGAAAGGCAGCCAACAAAAGGTATTTTATTAAGCCTCTTAAGCCTATGAGTGGCAGGGTGTGGTGGCTCATGCCTGTAATCCCAGCACTTTGGGAGGCCGAGGCAGGTGAATCTCCTGAGGTCAGGAGTTCGATTCCAGCCTGGCCAACATGGTGAAACTCCGTCTCTACTAAAAATACTAAAATTAGCTGAGCATGGTGGCAGACACCTGTAATCCCAGCTACTCAGGAGGCTGAGGCAGGAGAATCAGCTTGAATCCGGGAGGTGGAGGTTGCAGTGAGCCAAGATCACACCACTGCAGCCCAGCTTGAGCAACAGAGCAAGACTCTATCTCAAAAAAAAAAAAGACTATGAGTAAATGGAAATTATCTAGACGGGAAAGCTCCAGGAGTTGATGCAGAACACAGACCTCAGAGTTGTTTCAGCCAAGTGTGAGAGAGTCGGAGTACAGTTACGTGACTCATAACTTTCGGTGTGCCACATAACCACTTTGGGTCAGTGATGGACCACATACATGATGGTGGTCTTACAAGATTATAATAAAGCTGAAGAATTCCTATCACCTAGTGACATCACAGCTGTTGTAACCACTGTAGTACAATGCATTACTCAACTATTTGTGGTGATGCTGATGTAAGCAAATCTGCTCTGTTGCCAGTCATATAAAAGTATAATATATACAATTATGTACATGATGTTTGATAATGATAATAAATGTTACTGGTTTATGTATTTAGTATATTATACTTTACTTTTTGTTGTTATTTTAGAGTGTACGCTTCTACTTATAAAAAAAAGTTACCTATAAAACAGCCTCAGGCAGGTCCTTCCAGAGGTATTACAGGAAAAGGCATTGTTATCATAGAAGATGACAGCTCCATGCATGTTATTGTCCCTGAAGACCTTCCAGTGGGACAAGATGTGGCAGTGGAGTACAGTGATATTGATGACCCTGACCTCGTGTAGATCCAGGCTAATGTGTGTGTTTGTGTCTACATTTTTAATATAAAACTTTTTTAAGTAAAAAAAACTTAAATAGGAAAAAGCTTATAGAATAAGGATATAAAGAAATAAAATATTTTTACACAGCTGTAACAATGTGCTTGTGTTTTAAACTGTGTGTTTAAACAAATTAGCCCAAAAGTTTAAAAAGTGTATAAAGTAATAAAGATACGGTCAGCTAAGGTTAATTTTTTATTGAAGAAAAAAATTTTTATAAATGTTATGTAGCCTAAGTGTACAGTACTTATAAAGTCCACAGTAGTACACAGTAATGTCTTAGGCCTTCACATTCACTCACCACTCACTGACTCACCCAAAGCAACTTCCAGTTCTACAAGTTCCATTAATGGTAAGTGTCATGTATAGGTATACCACTTTTTATCTTTTATAGTATTTTGCTGTACCTCTTCTATGTCTAGATACACAAATACCACTGCATTACAACTACCTACAATAATCAGTAAAGTAACATGCTGTACAGATTTGTAAACCAGGAGCAATGGGCTATAACATGTAGCCTAGGTGTGTAGTAGGCCATAACATCTGGTTTGTGTGAGTACACTCTGATGTGTGCATGATGACAATATTGCCTAACAACACATTTCTCAGAATGTATCCCCCTCTTTAAGCGATGCACAACTCTACTTATTTATGCACCAAATTTTTCACTCATTGGTTAAGGATTGCTGGGGGAGAAAGACTTCAGGCAATTGAAAGTCAGTTTCACTACAAAGGTTAGATCCCAGAATGGGGATGGTTGGGGGAGACTTTGAGAGCATCAACAGTACTTGCCACATTGGGCACACCTAGAAGCTAGACTCTGATGGGAAGGAGTAGATAATGAAGAGGTTTTATGTTGAGTAAAGAAACTTGAATTTTCTCTTAGGTATTACAGGGAACTTTTGAAATGTTTTCAAAGGGATAAGAAAAACAGGTTTGGTTTTATAAGGTCTACTCCTGCTATCTCTGAAGATAGACTAGAAGGGGCTAGACTAGGGTAGGCAGCTGTAATTAAGAAACTGCTGAAGTTCTCCTGACAAAAAATCATGCTGGTCTGAGCTACAGTTTTGCTTTGTGGAAGGAGAAAGAGAGAAGTCACAGGACATTTCATATTTCTGTCTTGGGAAACTATGAAGAAGGCAGAACTATTCAGCCAGATTGAGAATTCAAGAGGAGGAAACAGGTTTCAAGGGAAAGATCAATGAGATAAGATTAGAAATTGTGATTGTGCAGCCTGCTGTATAAGTCCAGTGATATGGATTAGATGTATGCTCCCACCAAATCTTATGTTGAAATGTAATCCCCAGTGTCGGAGGTGGAGTCTAGTGGCAGGGGTTGAATCAAGGGGATGCATGCCTCATGAATGGCTTAGCACCATCCCCTTGGTGATCAGTGAGTTCTCTCTTTGTTAGTTCACGTGAGATCTGGTTGTTGAAAAGAGGCTGAGAACTTTGCCTTCTCTCTCTTGCTCCCTCTCTCGCTATGTGACACGCCAGCTCCCCTTCACCTTGTGTCATGAATGTAAGCTTCCTGAGGCCTCACCAATAGCTGAGCAGATGCTGGTGCCTTACCTGTACTCTCTGCAGAATCATGAACCAATTAAACCTCTTTTCTTTATAAATCACCCAGTCTCAGGTAGTTCTTTATAGCAACACAAGAACAGACTCACACATCCAGAACTCGCCAAACATCTCTGATGTGAAGATATATCTCTGAGTATTCTCAGTATAGAAATGGTGGCTGGAGCCATGTGCTAAAGAGGGTCTGGGCTTCTAGAAGATGAAGAAGAAAAGTTGTTAAGAGTCTAATAAGGATTAATTTTCGTATAAGGAGTAAGGAAAGGATCCAGTTTCAGCTTTCTACTTATGGCTAGCCAATTTTCCCAGCACCATTTATTAAATAGGGAATCCTTTCCCCATTTCTTGTTTCTCTCAGATTTGTCAAAGATCAGATGGCTGTAGATGTGTGGTATTATTTCTGAGGACTCTGTTCTGTTCCATTGGTCTCTATCTCTGTTTTGGTACCAGTACCATGCTGTTTTGGTTACTGTAGCCTTGTAGTATAGTTTGAAGTCAGGTAGCATGATGCCTCCAGCTTTGTTCTTTTGACTTAGGATTAGAGACTTAAATGTTAGACCTAATATCATAAAAACCCTAGAAGAAAACCTAGGTAGTACCATTCAGGACATAGGCATGGGCAAGGACTTCATGTCTAAAACACCAAAAGCAATGGCAACAAAAGCCAAAATTGACAAATGGGATCTCATTAAACTAAAGAGCTTCTGCACAGCAAAAGAAACTACCATCAGAGTGAACAGGCAACCTACAGAATGGGAGAAAATTTTTGCAATCTACTCATCTGACAAAGGGCTAATATCCAGAACCTACAAAGAACTCAAACAAATTTACAAGAAAAAAACAAACAACCCCATCAAAAAGTGGGCAAAGGATATGAACAGACATTTTTCAAAAGAAGACATGCATACAGCCAACAGACACATGAAAAAATGCTCATCATCACTGGCCATCAGGGAAATGCAAATTAAAACCACAATGAGATACCATCTCATACCAGTTAGAATGGCAGTCATTAAAAAGTCAGGAAACAACAGGTGCTGGAGAGGATGTGGAGAAATAGGAACACTTTTACACTGTTGGTGGGATTGTAAACTAGTTCAATCATTATGGAAAACAGTATGGCGATTCCTCAAGGATCTAGAACTAGATGTACCATATGACCCAGCCATCCCATTACTGGGTATATACCCAAAGGATTATAAATCATGCTGCTATAAAGACACATGCACACGTATGTTTATTGCGGCACTATTCACAATAGCAAAGTCTTGGAATCAACCCAAATGTCCATCAGTGACAGACTGGATTAAGAAAATGTGGCACATATACACCATGGAATACTATGCAGCCATAAAAAAGGATGAGTTTGTGTCCTTTGTAGGGACACGGATGCAGCTGGAAACCATCATTCTTAGCAAACTATCACAAGAACAGAAAACCAAACACCGCATGTTCTCACTTATAGGTGGGAACTGAACAATGAGATCACTTGGACTCGGGAAGGGGAACATCACACACTGGGGCCTATCGTGGGGAGGGGGGAGGGGGGAGGGATTGCATTGGGAGTTATACCTGATGTAAATGACGAGTTGATGGGTGCTGACAAGTTGATGGGTGCAGCACACCAACATGGCACAAGTATACATATGTAACAAACCTGCACGTTATGCACATGTACCCTAGAACTTAAAGTATAATAATAATAATAACAATAAAAACAATTTTAAAAAAAGAGTCTAATGAGGAAAAAGGCAGGTAAGCAAGGACACAATGGAAATATTGGCATGAAATGCCACAGGGAGACTCAAGTTTCCAGGAGAAGCTAGAGAAAACCATCACCAGAGAGTCTTGTGATCTTAAATAAGAAGAATAAGTTGGTACCCATTAGATGGATAAATGGAGGGATAGAGCATTCTTGGTGTAAGGAGAACTTACGTGAAGACAAAGATCTATAAAGGGGCAAAACATGAAACTTGGGCTAAATTAATATAAAACCAGGCTAAAGTTTGCCTTTTCATTGTCTCTGAAGAAAGGCACTCCCTGAGAATAAATATGAGCTTCCTGATTGCTGGAAACATCTTTATCCCCAGTAGCTAGCATATATTAGCTGTTCAAAAAGTTGGTTGAAATAATAGGGTCTGTTTAAGTAAATAATGTAAACTAACATAATATAATATGACATAATATAATTTCAGAGAGACTTCAACTACTTTAGAGAAAAAACTTGTAATCACATAAGTTTATTCACTCAATGATTATTTAATTCAACTACTACCAAATTGCAAGCCCTCATACCTATTTAAGGCAGGACCCATAAGAACATACAGCAGGCAAAAGCAACGTTTACCATATTTTCCTTAGTTAATGAAAACAATAGTCCAAGTAAATAAAAAAGTATCCTTATTCTATTTATTTTAACAAGCTCTTCCTACTTACTCCCAGTTTAGAGAGATGCTATCTAAACTAGGTCACCTACTGTTTGCCTTAATTTGTTGCCCTGACTTCTAGTAATTCCATTGTTATTTCCTTAACACCTAATATAGCACCTGCCTCAGAATACTAGGTGTGTAATAAATACTTGTTGACTAACTCTCAGGAATTAGCTGACTTCTGAATAAAATGATTACTTTTTCCCCCAATGGCTCTAAAGTTTTCTGCATGGCGGTGAACTTGCTTTTGACCGCACAGAAATCCTCCATTCTTCTTAAAACTGTACTGCTATTTTGCTTTGGAGAACTGCATGGATATAGCTCTAGAGAGTTTCCTTCAGTTTTACTTCATGGTCAGAATATTGACACATGACCAGCTAGGTAAAGCTGGTGCTTTTTAAACGTAATCTGAAATCTGAATAAAGTGACACAGGCATTGAGTATGGTTAGTCCTTCTTACTTTTAACATACCTGAAACGACTCTAGTTTTTGTTTTTTCCTAACACTGGTTCTTCGGGGATTTTTTAAATCTATAATGTATCCCATAAATTGTAGTACTTTTCGCTTTAGCTCATCCAGAATTAGGTTCTATTGCTTATAACCAAAGAATTCTAGTGATACATAGTTCTAAGATTTTAGGAAACTCAGCAAGAGCAGCAAGAAGAGGAAGAGAAAGTAAGAACACGGAAGTATGCTGAGCGGAGAGGAATATTAAAATGAAAAATGCCTTTCCCAAAGACGAATTGTGTATTCTTAAATTAAATGTGAGTCTATGGGCAGGGATTTCTTATTTAGTGAGTATAATAACCAGTTAGGATGCTTATTTAAATTCAAGAGGAGGAAAAAGGTTTAATGTAGATTTCCTTGTCCTGCTGCCAGAGGTTCTGATTAGATGGGGTTGTGTAGGCCTGGGAATCTGCATAATTTATAAAGTTCCCAGATTCTCCTCAGACCATGCTTCGGGAAACACTGCTTTCACTCCTGCTCTATACAACAACAACAACAACAATGGCAACTAATCAGATCCATGAGCACAGCAAAAATCTGCCTTCTCCCTGCTATTTTGCTAAATAGTGCCAAAGTTCTAGTACAATAACTGCTTTAAAAAATGTTCTAGCTTTGCCAATGACAACAGTGACCTATTAAGTGAATCATAAGACATATTTACATATAAAGATAAAACAAAGACTAGTTTCATATTTTTATTTCATTGAGCAGGAGCCAATGAGATTACAAAAGGGAATATTTAGCATTAGAAAACTAAGACCACTATCTTTATTTTATTATCCAATTTTTGTAATTTAGATAAAAGCGGTTTTCATATGAGTATAATTTTATTCCCTGTTCGTCTTTTGTATACACTTGTGCTCATTCAAAATACCATCATCTGCATGAGATTGCTCTCGTAAGGACTGAGAATTCATTATTACAGTTTATCCCTTAAAATGAAAGTGGGGTGTTGTTGAGATATTATGCTACTAGACCAATTCTGCAGGTAAGGTTATCTCTAGGACAGATATATATGACATATCATGTAAAGTTCACAAACATTTGAAAAATTGAGTTTACATTTTTACAAGCTAAGGTAGCACTATTCACAATAGCAAAGACGTGGAATCAACCCCAAATGGCCATCAGTGACAGACTGGACAAAGGAAATGTGGGCCGGGCACAGTGGCTCACCCCTGTAATCCCAACACTTTGAGAGGCCGAGGTGGGCAGATCAGGCCAAGGTCAGGAGATCGAGACCATCCTGGCTAACATAGTGAAACCCCGTCTCTACCAAAAATACAAAAAATTAGCCGGGCGTGGTGACGCTTGCCTGTAGTCCTAGCTCCTCAGGAGGCTGAGGCAGGAGAATCGCTTGAACCTGGGAGGTGGAGGTTGCAGTGAGCCGAGATTGTACCACTGTACTCCAGCCTGGGTGACAAAGCAACACTCCATCTCAATAAAACAAACAAACAAAAAAAGAAACTGTGGTACACATACACCATGGAATACTATACAGCCATAAAAAGGAATGAGATCATGTTCTTTGCGAGGATATGGATGGACCTGGAAGCCATTATCCTCAGCAAACTAACGTAGGAACAGAAAACCAAACACTGCATGTTCTCACTTATAAGTAGGAGCCAAACAATGAGAACACATGGACACAGGGAGGGGAACAACACACATTGTGCCTGTTGGGAGATGGGGTCGGGGAAGAGGGAGCATTAAGAAAAATAGCTAATGCACGCCAGGCTTAATGCCTAGGTTGTGGGTGGATAGGTGCAGCAAACCACCACGGCACATGTTCACCTGCACATCCTGCACATGTACCCCAGAACTTAAAAATAAAATGCTTTTTAAAAAGCTAAGATAACAGAAAAAAAGAGTCCAGATAGTACTACCTAAACATTCTTACCCAACAAAAAATTCCAAACACTGTTTTAAATATGCTTGGTGTTTTTCCAGAGACATCTTTATATAAAAGATATAAGACAAATGTTACAGGAAATAGCCAAGGCCTGACTATATATATGCAATGCCCAGTTTTGGTAAAACTGCTATTTTGCTTAACCATTTTATAATATTATTTAATAGATCCTGTGTAAAACTTTCACCCTGGAAACAAAAAAATAGAATGCTAATTATTTACTAAGTCTCTAGGCTTAACACAACAATGTGGTGCTCAAGTCTACCAAAAGTTTGCCTGGACAGAAAACTGTAATGCTTCAGGAACCAGGGTGGTGTCAGAGTGTTTGCTGAGATAGTTCTCAAGACTTGTTTTTGTTTCGATTTTTGTTTTTTGAGACAGAGTTGTTTCCGCTTTGACTAATTCATTTCTGGAAACATCAAGCTCACACCCTTTGGAAGGAGGGAACACAGGATAGTGGAAGTAAGGGAAATGGCTTTAAGATTCCTTTTCAATTTTAAATTCAAGTCAACATGATTTAACAATTGTGTACTGAATATAAACAGGATGCTTATGACTCCACTAGGTACTGGGAAAGACACAAGAAAATGCATAAAGTGAAAGATTTAATAATTTAACTATAAAAACAAAAACTTAACAAGTTGATTTTTAAAACCAGAAGCTAGTAGATGCATCGTCTAGAAAAATATGAGGGCGTAGTTTTAGAATACGGAGTCTAAGCCCGCTGGATGAAGGAAGCCCATGTGATACTGCTAAAGTGCACAGAAGACACTGTTCTCCCTGTCTTTCTTCCTGCACATGACACTCACAAGGTTTACAATAGGGAGGAGAATGCGTAGTAAAATCCAATGTCTAAAGCACTGAATTAGTATTTAGAAATTAGTCATAGACGTGGAAAATTACTTTCACACACCAGCTTACTAAAACTTCAAAGAAATGGTATAAAATAAACACAGAACTTTTTATTGGAACTTCAGACTTTAAATAAATAAATATATATATATATATTTATATGTATTTAAAAATCTGTCTGCTCTATGCTGCTGATACATGTGACAATCACAAGAGATCATGGGTGTTGTAACATTTACCAAACGTTCACCAAACATCCCCTTTCTGCAGCTCAGACAGAACTGGTTAAAGGGAAATTGTTTTTCTTCTAATGTTTCTTTGTGCTATTTAATTTGGTTTTTGGCTTTTCCTTCCCTGTAATGTTAGCTCATCTGATAATAATTACTTTTGATAATAGTCTAAGACTACAGAGAGCAGGGGTATTTTTCATTACTTTTTTGATTAACACCAGCAATGTGGAGATTTTTAATTCAATTCAACATGACTCAACAATTGTTTATTGACTACTCACATGATGCTCAGTACTCCACTAGACCCTGGGAAGGATGCAAAAGATGAATAACATGATTTCCGTCTTCTAGGAGCTGGAAATCCTACTGAAAGATAAAATAGACAAGATTTAGATGAAGAACTATAAGATGACAAGTGAAGCTTTTGGGGGATGATGGTGTTGATGGTGGTGGTATGCCACAGCAAGATGTTATGTAACAGCATACTTGTTTTTAATACTCAAGAGAATAGTAGTAGAAATAGTCTTAAGAAAACCAGAAAAGTATAGAAATGTACAAAATAGTAATTGACATTTCTCCTTGATAGGAAGACTGGCTCATATTAAGCAGATGTGGCTATTAAAAAATGGAATTCCATATCTGTTGGAATGTACATCTGGAAGATTCTCCTGTCAACCAACAGTGATCCTCAGACTTTTTTAAGCCTGAAGCAATGTTAAATAAAAATAATACATGGTTGGCCATTTCAAAAGCATGCCCAACCAGAGTCAAACACAGAATTACCAGTAATGAGTAATATAAACTGAGAAGTGAACTTTGGAGAAGCAGCAAAAAGTGGAATTGATTTCCAGGAAAGGGATTCTTTTCTTTTTCCAATTGGAAGCTAGGGTAGCCTCATATCCACTCTAGACTTTGTCTATCTTTTGCAAGGACTAACCACAATGTTGTAACCTGCTTTCCCCCTGCTAAAATGATTAATTAAAGGTAAACATCAGTTTGATATTCTATGAATTACACTGATTTTTTTTTTAGTTACTACCACAAATATGAAGGTTTTTATCAATTAATTTTGTTCATGGTGTGTGAAAATCATTTCTGTTCCAATATAAAATGCTACAAAGCTTTATATGTGTGTGTGTGCATGTGTGTGTATAAATTTAAATGGTACAAGGGAAATTTTGTTACATGGATATATTGCATAATGGTGAAGTCTGGATTTTTAATGTAACCATCAACCAAATACTGTACATTGTACCCATTAAGTAATTCTCTTCCCTTATCCCCCCCACTTTTCCAACTCTCCAATGACTATTATTCTACATTCTTTGTCCATGCGTATATATTATTTTGTTCCCACTTATAAGTGAGAACATGTATTTGACTTTCTGTTTCTGAATTGCTCCAATTAAGCTAATGACCTCCAGTTCCATCCATGTTGCTGCAAAAGAAATGATTTAATTCTTTTTTATGGCTGAATTTAAGTATTCCAGTGTGTGTGTGTGTGTGTGTGTGTGTATCACATTTGCTTTAACCACCCAACCATTGATGGACACCTAGGCTGATTCCATGTCTTTGTTATTGTGAATAATGCTACTATAACATACAAGTGCAGGTATCTTTTTTTACACGATAGGTATCTTTTTATGCAATGATTTTTTTCCTCCAGGCATTTCAGTAGTGGGATTGCTAGGTTTTATGGTAGGCCTAATTTTAGTTTTTTGAGAAATCTCCATACTGTTTTCCACAGGGTCTGTACTAATTTGTACTCCCACCAACAGTGTATAAGCATTCCCTATTCTCTGCATCCTCACCAACATCTGTTATTTTTTTGACTTTTTTATGATAGCCATTCTGACTGGTGTAAGATGGTATCTCATCGTGGTTTTATTTTGCATTTTGCTGATGATTGGTGATGTTCAGCATTTTTCATGTGCTTCTTGGTCATTTGTATGTCTTCCTTGCAAAATTTATATTCATGTCCTTTGCCCACTTTGTAATGGGATGATATGTGTTTTTCTCGTTGAGTTCCTTGTATATTCAAAATATCAGTCTCCTTTCATATTAATAGTTTGCAAATATTTTCTCCCATTCTGCAGATTGTCTCTTCACTCTGTTGGTTATTTCTTTTGCTGTAAAGAGCTTTTCAGTTAATTAAGTCCCATTTGTCTATTTTTGGTTTTGTTGCCTATGCTTTTGAGGTCTTAGTCATGAATTCCTTGCCTAGACCAATGTCCAGAAGAGTTTTCCCTAGACTTTCTCCTAACATTTTTATAGATTCAGGTGTTACTTTTAAGTCTTTGATCCCTCTTGGTTGATTTTTGTAAATAGTGAGAGATGGGGATCCAATTTCATTCTTCTGCCTATGGCGATTCGATTTTCCCAGCACCATTTGTTGAAAAGGGTGTCCTTTTCCCAGTGTATGTTTTTGTCAACTGTGTCAATAAGATCAGTTGGCTGTAGATATTTGGTTTTAAAAAATGATACAGAGTTTTAATATAAGTTTTTCATGGCAGACAAGGTCATTTGTGGTGGTGAACAGCTCTCTGAGAAGCTTTTGAGTCAGTTTAAACTATTTCATAAGTAATACATTACACAACACTTTAGCAAGTAAAAAGGCTCTTTAAATTTACTATATAAAAGGGTGGGGTGACATCCATTTGAACACTAATTTTATGTCAAGATAACAGAACATTGCTTTTCTAAAAACAAACTGGAATTAGATTATCTATAAAATAAGTTGAAATGAGTTGATGGAGGAAGGAGAACTGGTAGAATAAGTCTACTTATTTTGTACAGTAAAATGTTCCATTCTGTATCACACCATTTCCCATGTTGTGGCTTCTCTTTTATGAACTGTAAATAATACATGTTCCCAGACAGTAGGTTGGAACCTAATGATCTTTGCCACGCCTTTACGAAGCTATTTGAAGGCATGTTCTAAGCATCCATCTCATTCCAAGCACCATTCTAGTCCCTGAGGAGACAGAACAATAGATCCAGCCCCTATCCAGAATCCTATGGGATTTCCAGTGAAGAGACAGATCCATCTGGTAGCATTATCCATGCCTTCAGGAAATTTGAAAGTCCAACCTAAGGACCTCAGCACCATTCTTCCCTATTCTCCATTCCCAAACTCCAGCCACTGTACATGTGCACACACATACAGGAGCCTCACTTCCTTTTAATCACCAGCCTTCCATTTGTTATTGTGTACTGTAAACAGTGTGTGGCTGATGGATACACACACACACAAAATTGCAGTGCTAGATGGGGGAGCTCTCTCTCAGGCAGATTCACAGAAATGAACCCATCTCTTCCATACTAAATTCCTGCTTCAAAGTAAAATGAATCAAGAATGATGCCAGCTAACATTTTAAAAACTAAGTTAACATACCACAGTCAGTCTTTTTAATATTATGGACCTCATTCCTAAATAAATTATATATAAAAGATATCAGATCTTCAGAACAGATGAAAAAACAAAGTTGTTTTATTTAACCTAATGGTGCTTCCCAAGCTCTGTTATAGCATAGTAAAAAGAAAATACAGCCAGGCACAGTGGCTCATGACTGTAATCCCAGCACTTTGGGAGGCCAAGGCAAGAGGATTGCTTGAGGCCAGGAGTTCAAGACCAGTCTGGTCAACATGATCTAAAACCCCGCTCATGAAAATATAAAAAATTAGTTTGGTGGTGGTTGGTGTGGTTCACACCTCAGGAATTTGAAGAATGGGAGGCTGGAGAACGGAGGGTGGAGGCTGGACTGGATCCCAGTTCAATGGAAAAGAAAGGAAGGAAAGGAAAGGAGGAGGAGGGAAGGAAGGAAGGGAAAGGAAGGAAGGGAAGGAAGGAAGGAAGGAAGGAAGGAAGGAAGGAAAGGAAGGAAAGGAAAGCGGAAGGAAAGGAAAGGAAAGGAAAGGAAAGGAAAGGAAAGGAAAGGAAAGGAAAGGAAAATCACAATGTATTTATGGTATATTAGGGTAAAAAGACTCTGCTAAAGATGGACTGCCTAGAGCCCCACTGGAAGCACCAGACCCAAGAAAACCCCTATCTTGGCATACTTATTTTTTGTGGGATTTTTATGGGAAGCTCTGATCTAAAACTTTGATTGTAAAGTATTTTATTTCATGAAATAAGTGAGATTTTTTTTGAAGGGGGGATGGAGTCTTGCTCTATTGGCCAGGCTAGAGTGCAGTGGTGCGATCTCAGCTCACCGCAAGCTCCGCTTTGCAGGTTCACGCCATTCTCCTGCCTCAGCCTCCTGAGTAGCTGGGACTACAGGCGCCGTGAGATGCTTTTTCTAACTACTCCCTCTAATACTTTCAAGGAGACTGGTATATACCCTCAAAGGAGAGGTTCACAAGTTGAAATGACTGTTGGAATACATCTTTTTTATTCCTAGAAGGGTGCCATGAATCAATGATATAGATTACATAGAAAGAAAAATCATAGATAAATACAAGCATACCTTAGAGGTACTGCAGGTTCAGTTCCAGACCACCACAATAAAGCAAATATTGCAATAAAGCAAGTCACACACATGTTATGGTTTCCCAGCATGTATAAAAGAATATTTACACTATACTGTAGTCCATTAAATGTACAATAGCATTGTGTCTAAAAAATAATGTATATATCTTAATTTTAAAATACTTTATTGCTAAAAAATGCTAACAACCACCTGTGCCTTCAGCGAGTCACAATCTTTTTGCTGGTTGGAGGGTCTTGTCTCAATGTGGTTGGCTGCTGACTAATCAGGGTGGTAGCTACTAAAGGCTGGAGTGGCTGTGGCCATTTCTTAAGTTAAGACAGCAAGGAAATTTGCCAGCTTGATTGACACTCTTTCATGAAAGATTTCTCTGTAGCACGAGATGCTGTTTGATAGCATTTTACCCACAGTAGCATTTCTTTCAAAACTGGAATCAGTCCTCTCAAACCCTGCTGCTACTTCATCAACTAAGTTCATATAATTCTCTCAATCCTTGGTTGTCTTCTCAACAATGTTCACAGCATCCTCACCAGGAGTACTTTCTATTTCAGGAAATTAGTTTCTTTGCTCATCCACTAGAAGAAATTATTTGTCCATTCAGATTTTATTATGAGATTGTAGCAATTCAGTGACATTTTCAGGCTCCATTTTCAATTCTAGTTCTGCTATTTTCACCACATCTGCAGTGACTTTCTCCACTGAAGTTTTAAACTCCTCAAAGTCAACCATAAATGTTAAAACTAACTCCTTCCAAACTCCTGTTAAGGTCAATATTTGGACCTCCTCCCATAAATCACAAATGTTCTTAAGAGCATCTGGAATGCTGAATCCTTTCTAGAAGTTTTCAATTTACTTTGCCCAGAACTATCAGAGGAAACAATATCTATGGCACCCATAGCCTTACAAAATTTAATTCTTAAATAATAAGACTTGAAAGTTAAAATTATTCCTTGATTCATGGGTAGGAGAATGGATGTTGTGTCTGCAGGCATAAAAAAAAAAAAAAAAAAAAAAAGAAATTCACCTGTACATCTCCATCAGAGTTCTTGAGTGACCAGGTGAATTCATCAGTGAGCAGTAATCTTTTGAGAAAAAAAAAAAAAAAAAAGTATTTTTTCTGAGAGTAGGTCTCAACAACAAGCTGAAAATATTCAGTAAATCATGCTGTAAACAAATGTGTGGTCATCTAGGCTTCGTTATTCCATTTACAGAGCATGAGCAGAGTAGATATTGCATACTTCTTACGGGTCCTAGGATTTTCAGAATAGTAAATGAGCATTGGCTTCAACTTAAAGTTACCAGCTGCATGGTAGCCACTAACAAGAGTCAGCCTGTTCTTTGAAGCCAGGCATTGACTTCTCCTTTCTAGCTATGAAAGTCCTAGATGGCATCTTCTTCCAATAGAAGGCTGTTTCATCTACATTGAAAAATCTGTCATTCAGTGTAGCCACCTTCACTAATGACCTCAGCTAGATCTTCTGGATAATGCTATAGCTTTTACATCGTACTTGCTGCATCATCTTGAACTTTTACTTTATAGAGATGGCTTCTTTCCACAAGACTCAAGAACCAATCTCTGTTAGCTTCAAACATTTTTTCTGCAGCTTCTCCACCTCTCTCAGCCTTCATAGAATTAAAAAGAGTTAGAGCCTTGCTCTGGGTTAGACTGTAGCTGAAGGGAGTGTTGTGACTGGTTTTGTCTTCTATCTAGGCCACTCTACCTTTCTTCAAATCAGCAAAGTCTCTTTTGCTTTCTTATTATTCATGTGTTCACTGGAGTAGCATTTTTAACTGCCTTCAAAAACTTGTCCTTTGCATTCAGAACTTGACTAACTGTTCTTCACAAAAGGCCTAGCTTTCAGCTTATCTTGGCTTTCAACATGTCTTCCTCACATTAACTTAATTACTTCTAGCTTTTCATTTAAACTGGGAGACATGTGACTCTTTCACTTACTTGAACACTGAGAGGCCATTGTAGCATTGTTAACTGGGTTAATTTTTTTTTTTTTTTTTGAGACAGAGTTTCCCTCTTGTTGCCCAGGCTGGAGTGCAATGGCACGATCTCGGCTCACTGCAACCTCCACCTCCTGGGTTCAAGCAATTCTCCTGCCTCAGTCTCCCAAGTAGCTGAGATTACAGGCATGTGACACCACGACCGGCTAATTTTGTATTTTTAATAGAGGTGGGATTTCACCATGTTGGTCAGGCTGGTCTTGAACTCTGACCTCAGGTGATCCACCCACCTTGGCTTCCCAAAGTGCTGGGATTACAGATGTGAGCCACCATGCCCAACCAACTGGCTTTTTTTTTTTTTTTTTTTTTTTGAGATGGAGTTTCACTCTTATTGCCCAGGCTATAGTACAATGGTGTGATCTTGGCTCACTGCAAACTTCACCTCCCGGGTTCAAGCAATTCTCCTGCCTCAGCCTCCTGCGTAGCTGGGATTACAGGCATCTACCACCACACCTGGCTAATTTTGTATTTTTAGTAGAGACGGGTTTTCTCCATGTTGGTCAGGCTAGTCTCGAACTCCCGACCTCAGGTGATCCACCCACCTCGGCCTCCTAAAATGCTGGGATTACAGGCGTGAGCCACCGTGCCCAGTTGGCTTAATATATTGTTATGTTTCAGAGAATAGGGGTGCCTCAGGAAAAGAAAGATGAAGGAACGCCCAGTGAGTAGAGCAGTCAGAACACACGTATTTATCAATTAAGTCTGCTGTCTTATATGGGTGAGGCTCATGGCACCCCAAAATAATTATTATTAGCATTCAAAGATTACCAATCACAGATCAACATAACAGATATGATAATCATGAAAATTTTGAAATATGGCAAGAATTACCAAAATGTGACATAGAGATACAGAGTGTGCAGTCATGCCGTTGGAAATATGGTGCCAATAGACTTGGAAGACACAGGGTTGCCACAAACCTTCATTTTGGGCAAAACACAATACCTGTAAAGCGCAAAATGCCTGTACTGAGCAAGGATTTACCAGCTCAATTCCTTTTGTTTTACAAATGAGTAAACCAGGCACAGGCACTTTCAGTGGCAGAAAGTTACGAAAGCAAATGAAGACAAGATTTCTTAACTCTCTACTTACAGTCTCTTGGCATCACACTACTGGTTCCCAAGTGGAGTTTCCAGAGTAGCAGCATAAATATTATCTAAGAATTTGCTAGAAATGCTACTTTTCAGGTGCTGCTCCAGACCCAGTGAATCAGAAGCTCCAAGAGTGAGGCCTCAGCAAGCTGTGCTTTAACAAGTCCTTCAGGCAGTTTTAATGCACGTTGAAGTATTAAGGAGGCCTATTTGCATCGAGATTGCACCTGTGCAGTCAGGAAGCCAAGCATAAGCTGGAGCATTTGTGAGTGGAATAGGGATTCCCTTTGACTAAGGAGACTGACTTGTGGGTTAAAGTAGCTAATCAAAGAAGGGACATGATGAGTTTAGGATGTAAGTGGAAACTACAATTCTTTAAGTACTATCAGGTCTGTTGTGGTCCAGATTTTTCTGCCTTCTTATCTCTTCCAATAAAAGTTTCAACAGCACATTTGAGGACTGGAAGGGATAATTTCTAATTTTATAAGGAAAACCAGTAGAGAAAAAAAAGTGGGCTGGTCATGGTGGTTCACACCTGTAATCCCAGCACTTTGGGATGCTGAGGAGGATGGATTGCTTGAGCCCAGAAGTTCAAGACCAGCCTGGGCAACAGAGAGAAACCTCATGTCTACAAAAACACAAAAATCAGCCAAGCGTTGTGTAGTCCCAGCTACCTGGGAGGCTGACTTGGGAGGATCCCTTAAGCCCAGGAAGCGGAGGTTGCAGTGAGCTGAGATGGCACGGCACTCCAGCCTAGGCAACAGAGCAAGACTCTGTCTCAAAAATAATAATAATTATTATTATTATAATTTTCCAGATTGGCCTTTGTTGCTTCTCGCGTTAAATATTTTAAAAATAGCAAACCTTTCTAGATTTAGTTTATATAATCTGTGGAAGATTAAGTGGAAGAAAGAAGAAAAGATTTCTTGCAGATGAGGCACAGTTAAGTTTGCCTATTTTTACATCATCACTGCTAAATTCCTTTGCCCTGAAAAACACTCAGATTTATTTTCCATATGACTCATCACCAAATTTCTGTTCTTTAGATGTGGATCCTACATTGTATGGGTCAGAAATATCAAATAACTAAATATTTTTTTAATGCACAGTTTACATTTTAGTCCAAGAATAATTCTATCATAAGGAGCCAAACAAGTAGAAAATTCTCTTTCATGATTGAAAAACTCATGTTAAGCTTAGCAGTATTAGTAGCATTAAAATACTTTTAAGTTATATCCTCAGGACATCCAGGAATAATAAAGCTACAACAAACACTGTTGCCATTAGTTAAACTTGGCTCATGCAAAGATCTTGTAAACAAAATCTTGCTCTTAAATGAAAAGAGAGATGCACTAAATTTCACTCATTTCCTTTTATCTCTCTCTCTATCTTTTCTAAAGCCATGGACTCATATTTCAAGATAATGCCTTTTAAACTCTTAATCAAATATTTACTTAATAAAATTTAGCTATCATGGGAGAAGTACAACTCTCTCTCAGTCCCTGAAACCATAATGTTCAAGATAATTATCAGGAAGCCGTTTACTCAATTTGTTAGATAATTTTCTATTTTCTATTTACCACCTACTATGGTTTAAAAATAGTTTGTTCCCACCAAAACTCATGCTGTTCCCCAGTGTGGCTTTGTTGAGAGGTAGTGCCTTTAAAAAGTGATTAGGTGATTAAGATGGATTAATATTTTTCTCACGAAACTGGGTTAGTTCTTGTTGGAGTGGGGTAATTCCCAAGACAGCCAGTTGTTATAAAGACAGGTTACCTCTCATGTTTTGACATTATTTCATGCACTTGATTCCACTTCCACCTCATTTTGACACACTACAAGGCCCTCACCAGGAGCCACCTGATGCAGTCACCCAATCTTTGAACTTCACAGCCTGCAGAATTGTGAGTTAAATCAACCCCTATTCTTTATAAATCACCCAGACTCCGGTATTCTTTATTGAAACATGAAATGGACTAAGACATCACCCATAATTAGAGCCACCCCAGCAGTAGAGGATGTAGGTGCAGATAGAATAAACATGTTACTAGGAGATACTCTGAAAGAAAATGAAGAACTTGTAGCAAAAAGTTTATTATTATTTAAGAATGTTTATCCTGCTCTTTGTGTGGTTTGGGGTTTGTTTTTTCTTGTTATTTTTTGTTTTGCAAAGTATACTTTATTTTTAGTTGTGCAAATGTAATTAGAAACCCAGGATTTTATGTGCCCAAAACTGTGGAAAAGAATGCTAATTATTTACTAAGTCTCTAGGCCTAACACAACAATGTGGTGCTCAAGTCTATAAAAAGTTTGCCTGAACAGAAAACTGTAATGCTTCAGGAAATAGGGTGGTGTCAGAGTGTTTGCTGAGATAGTTCTCAAGACTTTTTTTTTTGAGACAGAGAGTTGTTTCTGCTTTGACTTATTCATTTCTGGAAACATCAAGTTCACACCCTTTGGAAGGAGGGAACACAGGATAGTGGAAGTAGGGGAGATGGCTTTAAGAAAATAGTACAGCACGCAAATACCTACGCACTGTATGTTAAGTCTTTTTTTTTTTTTTTTTTTTTTTTTTTTTTTTTTTTTTTGAGACAGAGTCTCACTGTGTCCCCCAGGCTGGAGTGCAGTGGCGCGATCTCCGCTCACTGCAAGCTCCGCCTCCCAGGTTCACGCCATTCTTGTGCCTCAGCCTCCTGAGTAGCTGGGACTACAGGTGCCCGCCACCATGCCTGGCTTATTATTTTTTTTTTTTTTTTGTATTTTTAGTGGAGATGGTATTTCACCGTGTTAGCCAGGATTGTCTCAATCTCCTGACCTCGTGATCGGCCGGCCTCAGCCTCCCAAAGTTGTGGAATTACAGGCGTGAGCCACCGCGCTGCGCGGCCAGTTCTCAAGACATTTTTTTTTTTCAGCCCAAATGGTCTTTTAAATGTGCTAACAAACTCCACATTCATAAAATTTCTCATGAAAAGTAGAGAATCTTGCAAAACATATTGAAGGTAACCTGTACTGATACTAAAAAGTTACTACTATTTTTTCTATTCTGAGGTGTAAAGTTAGGGAACAATTGAGAAGAGCTGATTGCTTAATAAAATAATTACTATTTTAAGAGCTGATCCAACTTTCATGAATAAAATTTTTAAAAATCTAATTATGTGAACAAAATAAAAATAGTTTTAAAAATTTAATTTATAATGTCTATAAATGGCCATGGCAGTAACTATTTTACAATTTACTGTCTCTTCTCTAATAAATACACACTATGAGAGTTCGTGTTTCTGGTTTTCTGAGGTAGCCACTTAATGACTAACAGTTTAAATTCATTAATATTACAACTGAATTCAATGCAACTTCCCTACCAAAGCCCTAGAATCATTTTTATATTATTGTGGTCCAACAGGGTTAAAGAAAAGAACATGAATTTTTAATAATTTCTCTTACATTATGACTCTATAGCATGATTTTCAAGTCTCTAATCCAGTTACTCTCAAATGTACTTTATAGGAACAATCAGACAATTTCCCTCTTGGGCAGCAGATTGCTTCATCTGTAGTGTTCCCTTACTTCTAATTCTTCAACCTGTCCTCCCTTCTTCTCAATATTTCGGCAGGCACCCTGAAAAATGATCAAACACCTGGCCGGGTGCAGTGGCTTATGCCTGCAATCCCAACACTTTGGGAGGCCGAGGCTGGTGGATCACCTGAGGTCAGGAGTTTGAGACCAGCCTGGCTAACATAGTGAAAACCCATCCCTACTAAAAATACCAAAATTAGTCAGGCATGGTGGTGGCGCCTGTAGTCCCAGCTACTCGGGAGGCTGAAGCAGAAGGGTTGCTTGAGTCCCGGAAATGGAGGTTGTGTTGAGCGGAAATCACACCTCTGCACTCCAGCTTGGGTGACAGAGTAAGACTCTGTCTCCAAAAAAAAATGGTTTTTTTTAAACGAAAAATGATCAAACACCTAATTTATGTTTCTAGATTAGGTTCTATTATCTCTAGGGAAAATATAAAAAAGAAGGGAGCTCATATTGGTGGTGTATCTTCTACCTGTCAAACATGGAGTTGAGAAGTTTTCAATAATGTCCCAGGAGGTAGTTGTTATTGTGCCCATTTCACATGGGAAGAAACTGAGCAGAGAAGTAACTGAGCAGTAGTCCTATAGATATAAAGAGGCAAAAGTCATATTTGAACCTAGTTTTGTTACTCATGCTCCTTGCAAACTAAATAAAATATTATTTTTGAAATATTTACTCTTAGTTTACTTATATACTTACTTTAATGACTAAGATTTCCAAAGCACTGCCACATATATTATCCCATTTCAAGGCAGCTGGGGCTGGGCTTGGTGGCTCACACCTGTAATCCCAGCACTTTGGGAAGCCAAGGCAGTCGGATCACCTGAGGTCATGAGTTCAAGATCAGCCTGGCCAACATGGTGAAACTCCGTCTCTTCTAAAAAATATAAAAATTAGCCTGGCGTAGTGGTGCATGCCTATAATCCAGCTACTAGGGAGGCTGAGGCACAAGAATCATTTGAACCCGGGAGGTGGAGGTTGTGGTGAGCTGAGATCTCACCATTGCACTCTAGTGTGGGCTACAGAACGAGACTCTGTCTCAAAAAAAAAAAAAAAAAACAAAGGCAGCTGGTAGAATGGAAAGCTTGTGGAGGTTGTGATGATCAGCAATAATGTATATAGATTATATAATATCTAGTGTAAAACTTATGCTCAATCACTATCATTATTATTGATCCTTCCAACAGGCTTAGTAGACGTTAGGTAGTACAGCTGTCTTGACAGAATTCCTCTACAAAAATCAATCCCTTTCACATTATACTCTACAAGCAAGAATTGATCTTTTTAATATTTATTTACATATATATTTATTAAAAAACATTTTTTTTGAGACAGAGTCTTGCTCTGTCACCCAGGCTGGAGTGCAGTGATGTAATCTCAGCTTACTGCAACATCCACCTCCCAGGATCAAGCAATTATCCTACCTCAGCCTCCCGAGTAACTGAGATTACAGGTTACATCCAGCTATTTTTAGTAGAGATGGGGATTCACCATGTCGACCAGGCTGGCCTGGAACACCTGACCTCAAGTGATACGCCCACCTCGGCCTCCCAAAGTACTGAGCTTACAGGTGTGAACCACTGCACCCAGCCTATTTATTTATTTTAGAGAAAAGTTCCTGCTCTGTCACACAGGCTGGAGTGCAGTGACATGATCATAGCTTACTGCAGCCTCAAACTCATGGGCTCAAGTGATCCTCCTGCTTCAGCCTCCCAAATAGCAAGTACTACAGGCATGCACCACCACACCCGGCTAAGATTAAAATGTTATTTACAAGGCAGTTACAGGAATCTCAAAACCCCATATTTGACTTCAATTTTTTTTTTTTTTTTTTTTTTTTTGAGATGGAATTTCACTATTGCCACCCAGGCTGGAGTGCAGCAGTGCAATCTCTGCTCACTGCAACCTCCGCCTCCCAGGTTCAAGTGATTCTCCTGCCTCAGCCTCCTGAATAGCAAGGATTACAGGCGTGCACCACCACACCCAGCTAATTTTGTATTTTTAGTAGAAACCAGGTTTCACCATGTTGGCCATGGTTGGTCTCGAACTCCTGACCTCAGGCAATCCTCCCACCTCAGCCTCCCAAAGTGCTGGGACTACAGACGTGAGCCACCGCACCCGACCTCAACTTCAATTTGTTTACAATACAGGCAGGCGGGGAAAGAAAGGTTATTACGTATGAGACAGGCTTACAATCTTCCCTAGTCTAGTCAGCATTGAAGAGTTGTCTCCCATCTACAAAATAAGTTTCCTTTTCCACCAGGCCTAAATGTTATGTAAAGATACTATTTGTCATAAGTTTTATTATCTTCTCCTTAAGGAGATACTAGAGCCTTTCTTTCAGTGTCTTGCTCCATAGGCAGAAGAGCACCCCCTGAGGATGTGCAGACCATGCTTGAATAGGTGGTGAGAGCAGTTATCATGATGCAGAAGGATGGTTCCGGTTTGACTTCAGCTGCTGCATTCCTACTCTCTGGATAGTAGACAGTGAAGTGCAAGAGAAGTGCTCTGTATCAGTGACTCACAACAAGACAGGAAATCTCAAGCAGGTCCACCCTTCCTTCCTGCCCTCCGAAGAGCTGAGTTGCAGAACCGCAGGCCACAACTAGCCTAGAATCTTGGTGAGAAGGGCTGGAGCCAGGAGTCAGAGACAGAGCAACTGCAATCAGCTCTTGAAATGGATTCACATCAGGGCCCTGCTGCAAGGAAAAGACTGTTCTCTTTTTTCTACAAGAATACTTTTCTGCTGTGATTTCTCTTTTCATATTTACCCAGTATTGCCCTGGCTTATTCTGGTCTTTGTATTGTTTTTAAAAATGAAAACAATGGGCTTGATATAATTCAATTGATTAGACTTCATTTATACCAAGTTTAAAAAGCATGCAAGAAATGACATCAGTCATTATCAAGTAATGTCTCCACAATGGCAAAATGGCAGAAAGTGTTTCACTAGCAAAATGTAATTGCATTTACAGTAGAATTTGAGACCTAGAGTAAAATTCCTTCAACTCATGTTTCCCTTCATGTGAGCAGCAAACTATGATGATAATAATAAAGGCTAACAATTACCCCAAGGACTGATCTAAACACTTTTGCAATTTAAGTCATTTAAAGGTTACAACTACCCTTTGAGATCTATACATTATTATTTCTCCCATTTTACAAATGAGGAAGCTATCAAAGTGAATGAAAGCCTCATTAGATCTCCCAAAATTGTTTTAAACCTCATAAATAGTAAACAAAGCCCAAATATATAAAATACATTTACATGTGTGTGTGAGTAATAAATAAATCTGCTGCTTGCAGTGATTTATTGTAAGAGTCAAATGAGTAAATGATATAAAATGATGATTTATATATTTCCTGAATTTGGCCAGGTTCAGTAATCTATTTCCAATTCATTCAAAAAAATGTAAAAAAAATTCCCTACTAAAAATCAAGTCAAAACTCTTCAAAGAGTTGTTTATAACAGACCAAATATGTTAGTAGCTTTTGACAAGTCCATTTTGTTATCTTCCTGCAAGGTAGCAATGTCAAAAAAAAAAAAAAAAAAAAAAAAAAGTAGCAGAAGTCTGAATTTCTGTGTGTCAATCAACAAATTAGGTTAGAGACTGAAAAACTTCCCGGGAGGATGTGTATATGCGTGTGTGTGTGTGTGTGTGTGTGTGTAGAAAGAGAGCAAAACTATCTTTCACTTCTCACCTCCTTTTATTTTCCTGCTCTCCCCAAAATTAACCCAAACCCTGTATTCCAGCCAACCCAATAGACCTCTAATGTTCTTGTTCATTGTCTCACGTGCTTGAATATGGTGCTGTTTCTCTGTCTAAAAAGCCATTCCCCTCTGCATTCCACCTAGCATGTACCTGCAAATCCTCCAGCATTTTGAATTATTCTATCCATCTGTTCATGTACTCCAGGAGTACTTATTGAATACGTATTATGGAATAGGCACGGGAGTAGTAGACAACAAGGTCACTGTTCTGATTGGGCATGCATTCTAGTGCAGAGAGAGAGACACAAAGTTAAGGAAGAGGAAAGAAAATGAAGGAAGTACGGAAAGAAGGAAGGAAGAAATGGAAGGAAGGAAGGAAGGAAGGAAGGAAGGAAGGAAGGAAGGAAGGAGAAAGAGAGGGATATAGGAAAAAAAAGACACTAACAAATCACGGCTAGTGTTATGCAGAGTCAAATGACATCTGTTGAGTGGTTACTTATATCAGGTATCAGGATTCCAGGCACCTAAGTTGAGTTCTGAATGACAAGAAGGAGCTAATCATGCAGAAATAGGAAGAATAGCATTTTGGCATCAGGAACCACTGGTTCAGAGGTGCTAAGCCTAGAGAGCAAGCTAGAGTTCCCAAAGAACTGAAAGGAGCCAGCATGATTGAATTATAGTCAGGGGTCAGATCCCATTGGCTTCATAATACCAGTAAGAAATTGAAATTGAGGCCAGGAGCGGTGGCTCATGCCTGTAATCCCAGCACTTTGGGAGGCCAAGGCAGGCGGATCACAAGGTCAAGAGATTGAGACCATCCTGGTCAACATGGTGAAACCCCATCTCTGCTAAAAATACAAAAAAAATTAGTTGGGTGTGTTGGCGCACACCTGTAACCCCAAATACTCAGGAGGCTGAGGCAGAAGAATCACTGGAACCCAGGAGGTGGAGGGAACAGCGAGTTGAGATGGCGCGACTGCACTCCAGCCTGGGTGACAAGAGCAAGAGTCAAGGAAAGAAAGAAAGAGAGAGAGAGAGAGAGGCAGAGGAGAGGAGAGGAGAGGTGAGGAGAGGAGAGGAGAGGAGAGGAGGGGACGGGAGGGAGGAAGGAAGGAAAGAAAGAAAGAAATTAATTTAAATTGAAAATTTAAAGTGGAGGATTAGTATAATCTAATCTATCACTCTGGCTGTTGAGTGAGCGCACATGTACTGTTAGGGAGCGAAGTGTAGAAGAGGAAACATGAGTTAGAATATAGGTGCATGTGTCAAGCCAATTCTTTCTTCTTTGTGCTCATACATTTTGTAAATACTCAATATTAACGTTAACGTGTTCTTTAAAAACTGGTTTATGTTTTATTTTCTTGTACTTAGATAATGAGATCCTTGAAAGCAGGCCTGAAACATCATTGTACAATAAACATTTCCTGCATGAAAAAATTAATGAAAGAATGAATAAATAAAACAAGATCTCTTCCCAGAGAAAGTTTAAAGCCTCTGAAGACATCAGACATCCATTCGTATAACCACACAACAAAGTGAATCATTTACATTGCAAAAGACAGAGAAAGCATTTTACTTGAGGGCAGAGAAGGGAGAAAGCATATTACTCAAATAAAGATGTGATACTGAATTAGAATGTTATGGTCTGATGTTTTTTAACACAGTACAACGTTAAAACAAGGTGGCAGGAGTTGGACATAAAACAGATTGAGATGGCTTCCACTTCTGATGTTTCACAGTTTCAGATAATGGTTGTATTTACACTCAGAGTTCTGGGTCAAGATGAAATTCAAATGAATCTACTGGGAAGTTATTTATCTCTGCTGAACCACTAAGTAAAAAGTAAACAAGAGTGTCAAATCATTTTTGAATTGTTCAAATTACAGCAAAACCCTGACAATGGGATAAAGGGCTCACATTCTAGATGTTTCTTCTCGGGGTTATAAAAAGGTCAGTCATGAGGAAGAGTGAACTTTGTGTTTAGTGGACTCCCTCCATTCTTTTCTGCACTTCTGTCTCCTTAGGGGCTGCCCTGTCTCTACCCAAACATTCAGGGACCTCACCTTGCACAAATGATAATCGAGGTGATTTCTACTCAATTCCTTTCCTTCCTGCTTTGCTCCCCCTTCCCCAGCCTACTTCAATTAGCCACATACATCAAGTAGCCTTTGCCTCACAACAAAATACTACAAATCTTTGGGACTTAAAACAGCCACTTATAATTTCTCACAGTTTGGTGGTGATAGTGCTTCTGGATGAGGCCGGCTCATTTGAAGTTGCGTGATCTAAAATGGCCTCCCTCTCACACCTGGGGCTACAGCTAGGACAACTGGTATGTTTAAGGCCTTTCTTCAAATGTTCTCTCATCCTCAAAGAGTGTAGTTCACATGGTGGCAGAAACATTCTCAGAAGCAGGAGAAGGTAAACCCTATATGCAAGACTCCCTCAAGCCTCTGCATATTTCTTTCCCAAAGACCATGTCTGCCCAGCCTGTTGCCCAGGCTGGCTTCAAACTCCTGGGCTCCAGTGATCTTCCTGCCTCAGCCTCCTGAGTAGATGGCACTACAGGTACGGATCACCATGCTCAGCGTACACCATATTTTTCAATGTTCCATTGACCAAAGCAAGTTACCCAGCCAAACCCAGGATTAAAGGCTAGAAAAATAAACTGAACCTTTTGATGTGAGGACTGGCAAAAATCCCACTGCAAAGGGATATAAGTAATTTGTGACCATTTTGTGAACAGGATTATAAGTAATTTGACTATTTTGTGATCTATTACACTATCATTTTGAAGAAATTTCATAAATTTGATTCACAACAAGGTGATAAGGACTCCTAAGAAAGTATTTTGCTTCTTAATATGGCAAAATATCTCACCTCAAGAGAATTGAGCTTCAGAGTCAGAATTCCAGGCCCAGTGGCAAATTAGAAAGAGTTGCTCTTCTGCAATGGACTTGTGCAGCCCCTCCAGTCCTGATCTTTAAGAAGCCACCTATTTGAACACAGATTCCACACCCTTTTCCCCTCTCCCTGCCCCTTAGAAAGTTTCATTACCGTGCGCTTGACAGTCATGATTTGACTCACAGAAGACAGTGTAGACTCTACCAAACACCTAGCACATAAACAGCTCAATAAATATTGGTTCAGTTAGTTAATTCATGTGTGTGTGTGTGTGTGTGTGTGTCTATGAGTGTATGAGTGTACTGAGAGAAAGGGAGGGAGGGGGGAGGGTGAGCTTGCACAAACACCAGCTCCATTCCAAATGCTGCCATAAGGAGTCGAAAGGTATCATGGCAGAGAGGAATTGGCGTGGATTTTAAAGTCAGATGAACATACTGCCTTTGTAACCTCGGGTAAATTTCTTAACTTCTCTGAGCCTTAATGTCCTCATCTATAAAATGGGCATAATACCGTTGCTATACCTTTGCTGCAGGGTCATTATGAAAAGTAAATTGAATGATATACACAGAATGCCTATAACAACACATGACTCGTTATAGACTCTGGTAATCAGCAGGAAGCAGGGGTCGAGCCTAGCTTCCCATACAAATTTCATTCTTTTCTCTCTCCTTCCATTAGCCTTGGTGCTGCTGTCCTTTGGTTGTCTGCCTCCTTCCACCTACCAGCCCTACCTAGACCTAATCAGAGAAATGAGAATGGAAGGAAATGGGGGTGGAGGGGGTGTTTTTAGATGGAACCTGTATCTTTAGGTTCTATCTGTGAGAGTTTGTTCTAGCTGCAGCAGTAGGAGGTAAAGTGAAGGGAAAGAATGGCCACAGCAATCTTACTTCTAAAAGTAAGTATCCGACTGCTCACTGTCTGTCATGGTGCTGCATAAACTCACAGCATAAGCAACTGCCTATACCTGGATTTAGCCTTGGTGAATTTGGCACTCAGAAATTATGGGTAGATTTCAAGTAACTGTTGCAGACAGAACACCATGCCTTTCCTTCTTGGCCCCTCAACCTCACATTCCACTGAAATGCTGGTTTAAAATAGATGCATATAAAACAGAATAAGCTCATAATAAATCCCAGGATCAAGGAATTACCGATTTCTATGTATTTCTCCAAGATAGGTGCAGGATGGGATCACAGACTGCCTGGATGCAAATATCAGCTCTGCCAGTCGTAACCTGTATGACTGTGAGCAATCCTGTTTCCTCATTATAAAATGTGGATAATTATAGGACAGTTGACCCTTAACATGGATTTGAACTGCATGAGTCCACTTCCACGTGGATTGTTTTTCAACCCAGGGCAGATCAAAAATACAGTATTTGTGGAATGCGAAACTGGCCTATAATAAAGGCTAACTTTTGCATATACCAGTTCCCAAGGGACCAATTTGCCAAACTTGAGTATGCACAGATTTTGGCAGATGCGGGGTTCCTGGAACCAATTCCCTGCATATACTCAGAGTCGACCGTAGCTACCTCATAGCGTTGTTGTGAGGATTGGCCAAGTTAATCACAATATAAGCACTTAGGACAGTTCCTGGAATGCTGCCTAATAAAAGTTAGATTTTGTTGTTATAAATTGAAGCCAGAGAATCTACAGCCGAGAAATTAAACAGAAGAAAGATGCAAGTTCAAAGTTTGAAACTGGCAAGAATGCCAAGGGAAAGTGAGACAGAAATCAAGAGTATGGGTTTAACGCTTACAGTAAAGCTGTACAAGTCCACCTTCAACCCATTCTCTACTCCCTCATCTACACACAAGGGTGATGTGTACCCTTATTTAAACTAAAACCAAAAGAGTAGTCTCTAAAGAAGTCAAACAACCTGCCTATAAAGGGCTAAGACCCCTGTTATGGGTACTTGGTACATAACTGCTGCCTCTCTGTTTCTGTTGACTAAATAATTTAGCATAAGGAGATCACCAAATGGTACACGAATTTTTAAAAATACACATCTAGACACCTTTTCTGAAACTTCCCCATGTCAAAATATAAAACCTAAAAACTTTCTGAGAAAAGAAACCAATTATCTATAAGGAGATTCGAATCTGACTGGTGCCAGTCCCTTCCCAGCAAAATTGGTTGCTAGAGGATCGCAGAAAATGCTTTAATAGTTCCGAGGGAAAATTCTCTTGAAACTAGAATTACGGACTTATCTAATTTATTTTTTAGCTCCCATGCATACTTTCTGAGAAAAGCAATTATTTGGGGACGTACAGGAGCAAAAATAAAAAGCAACCCAAGACAAAGAAGATTATGGCAGCAGAGAAAAAAGTAAACTTTACCTAGAAATCTATGAAAAATAATTATTGGATGAGAGCTGTCCAGCAAGCTTAGGAAATCAACAGTCCAAATAATAATAGGAAATCAGAGGGCTCTGAAGAATAAGTTTCAAGTAGAAATATTCAAGTAGGAAATATTCTTATTAAGAACTGGATGATCTTTGACAAGATAAAAGCGGAAGGCATATTATAATTCAGCTCACAAAAAAAGTGAATTAGAAACTCAAATTCTTGAAAAGATGTGTAAAGAAATCATGGTATAAATATAAAACAATCTATAATATTGTGTAATATTTAAATAAATGGAAGAAGATAATCTAATTGACCTTGACACTTGAAATATTCTTCTTCAACTAGTACGGGTTTATTAACACACAATTATATATCTCCTTCTTTATGGGTTCAGTCATGCTACTTTGTGCCTTAGGTAATAATATTCATATTATTATAATAGTGCAAAATCCTTTTACTTAACAAAAATTAATCAACCTATTGGCAAAGTACAGAATAATCAGTCATTGAGAACAGAACCCAAATGATAGAAATATTGGCAATGTAAAAAGTTGGGAAATGCAGATAGCACAGAGATAGAGGGAGTATGCGGGGCATTAGTTTTCTTGTTTTACGGGATTATGAATCCAGATTTCTGAATTGATAGATCAAGAAAGAAATACTAATTTGTTTAAACACATAAAAGTGGCCAGGCGCAGTGGTTCTGCCTGTAATCCCAGCACTTTTTGGGAGGGCTAGGCGGGTAGATCGCCTGAGGTCAGTAGTTCGAGACCAGCCTGAACAATATGGTCAAACCCCATCTCTACTAAAAACATTAGCCAGGTATGGTGGTGCACGCCTGTAGTCCCAGCTACTCGGGAGGCTGAGACAGAAGAATTGCTTGAATCCAGAGGCGGAGGTTGCAGTGAGCCGAGATCATGCCACTGCACTCCAGCCTGAGCAACAGAGCAAGACTCTAAAAATTTAAAAAAAAAGATTAATTCACTTGATTGTTTTATATGCTAATATAATCTGCTCCATTAGATTTTAAAGGTGTTTCTCCTTTCTTATCTTTTTTGGATAGCATATAGATTTTAAAGTTCTAATGAGTAGTTCTATGTCTCTTAGTACCTTTTTGTTTTTCAGAATAATGAAGCTATATTAAGTGTTCACAAAAGTAATTTGGCTGATTGTCTCCTTCTATTTTTATTTTTGTGTTTGAAGTCATTTCAGACTTACAGAAACAGTAAGTCTGAACAGTAAGTCTGAAACAGCAAGAACAGTACAAAGAACACTTAAATAGAAAAAGTCGTTACCCAGATTTTCCAAGTTTTAGCATTTCCTTTGTCTCATCTATGTGTATCTATTTAAATATATTACACATTTTATAAATATACATTTTTTGAATCATTTAAGAGTAGGTGCACACATAATGCCTCTTTATCCCTTAATATTTCAGCTTATGTTTCATAAGAACAAAATTTTGTCCTTAATGGCAGGATAATTATTAAATTGTAATAATTACCAAATATTTTTAAAACTCAGGACATTTAACATTGATAGGATACTTTAAAGTTCATTTTAATTTCCTTAATTGTTTTCAAAATATTATTTAAAAATCTTTGTCCAGTTCAGGATACTGTCTAGGATTACATATTGCATTAAGTTGTCCTGTCTCTTTAGACTCATTTAATTTAAAGCAGTTTCTCAACATTCTTTTGTCTTTCATGCCATCAGCATTTATGATTAATACAGGCCAGTTATTTCATAGAATGAAATCTATTAAGATTTGGGTTTCTCTGCTGCTTCCTTATGATTAGACAGAGATCATTCATTTTTGGTTGGATTACCACATGAGTGATGTTGTGTCTTGCTTGTGTTATCACATTGGGAGGCACTTAATGTTCCTTTGCCTCTTGTTGATGATATTAGTGTTGATCTACTTGGTTAAGTAAGATGTTATTCTGCTTCTACACTATTTTCCCTCATAATTTTTAAGTAACTTGTGAAGAGGTATTTTGAGACCGGGTAAATAACTTGTTCCTCATCAGAATTCCCTCTGCTAGATCTGGCATCTATTGATCATTCTAATGAGAATCAGTTTTACTGTGATGGTTATAAAATGGTAATTTTCTAACTCCATTTTATCTATTTGTCTTCTCTATCAGCCAGGATTTTGCTGTAAGAAACAGCTTTTTCTTCTTCCTTATTCAGCTATTAGGAGTTTGCACCCATTAAATCTTATTTCATTCATTTATAATTAATTAATTTCTCTCTCTCACTCTTGCTAAAATTATCCCAGATTTGTACTGGGATACCTGTTGCAATTCATTCAAGCTGGCTTTTGTGTCATTTTGATGCATACTCACCATTGTTTGAGCACCTCCTTACTTTCTGACACACAAAAATCCCAGACTTATCATGTACCTTCCCTGCCACAACTGTGAAATTAGCCTTCCTCCATGAAGCCCTAGTTCCTTATTTAGGCTGATTGATTTTTGAAGCTGACATCATGGAGATCAACCGTGTCCTTCTAAAACACAACTTCCCATTTCAACAGAAGGCAATCTGAAACTGGAAAGGTCTTAAAACTTATCTAAAAAGAAATATTCTCTGCTAATTTTTAAAAATTATTTTTCCAGGGTTAGGAATTAGATGTGAGAAATGAATCCATGGCAACAAAATGTACTGAAGTATCTATTAAAGAAACATTTCAATTACACATAAAATTAGTCTACAAAACAAATCAACTCAATTAAAAACAGTATTTCAAGTGAGTTGAAAATCACGAATTCACATTATGGTGCAAATGTAGATATAAGTTATATCTTGAAACTCTTTAAAAAAGTCAACATGGCTAAATGGAAAATAGTATATTAACACAAACTCAAAATATTATTTTAAATATCCAATATGAAATACGTAATATAAAAAACAAGATGAGATTTAAAACCCTTAGTGTCTGGCATATTTAGGGGATAATATTTTTATTGAATAAATTAAGGAGATTTAGGAAAAGGGCAGCCACTTACAGGAATTCAAATAAAAATATGTACATGATGGACCATTGATAGAATGCCACATATGCCTTCCCTAACTGAATAGTGAGCAGCCAATTTCCCATTTAAGTACCATTTCTTTTAAAATTTGACTTTTTTTTCTAAAAGCCAGCCAAGAAAGCAAAAAATAAAGATGAAAGAGCAGTTTATTACAAAGGCAGGTTGGAGTTCATGTTGTCTTTGCCCAAGAAAAGCAGGCAAGCCTAATCTATTGCATCCCAGAGGTGGCCTTTCATTGTGAAACCAGCTTGTGGCAACACCTCTTCTGCAGCCCTGAGGCAATTAAATATCTAAGAATGGACAATCCCCCAATTACTTCTCAAGTGGTAAAACCAGCAGCAGAGCATGTTGTAACTCACCATATGCTGTAATTAAATGTAGGAACTCATACTTCCTTGTGGCCATAAAACCTCTGGTGGGGAAGCAAGGATGCAATATCTGCCATTGTAGCCAACGTGCAATCAGGTAGAAATACATAGAAGATAAACCTTGCTTCCCACACTTATATTAATATATAAGTCCTCATACAAACCCTTAGTTTCTTTCAGATTCTGCAGGCTTCTCAGCTACCACATTTGTAATAGTGAGAAACAAATTTAGATCAAAAGAAACCGCAGGGCAAGACAGGAGTCCAGGAGCATGACTGGACTAGAGTTTCCGGGTCCTGCTGTTTTCTTTCAAATAATGAAATAAGTGAACATAAAAGAGGAGGCTAGGTTTAAAAACAGAAAGGAGGCTGGGCAAGAAGCAGCAATAACACACCAGCTAGGAACGATCAAGGTTAGCTGTGCCAGACCTGCTGAGTCTCGCTCATTTCGAGGGAGGCTTCTTATTGGTGAAACCTTACCAAAAAAAAAAAAAAAAATCCTTAAGAAAAATCCCTCTAGTGCTCAAGGAGATTGCAAGATGGCAGCATACTGGAGTGAAAATGTTTCAAGATTCCATTGTAACTGATGGTAATATCCTTCAAACAAATGGTCTCAGCTGGAGGAGTGGAGCAGCCACACATTAGCTGAACTTTCTGTGCACAGCACCTTTCCTCAGTCATTACAGAAGAGAGGACACAACTCAGCAGGAAGCTGAAGCTCATGAGAAGAATTATCTGATTTACCTGCTCAAAAAAGTGGTAATGCTGGGAACATAGTGGATAAACTGTAATTAACATTTTGAAAGAGAGTGGGGAGGAATTTGCTCAGAGGAAAGTGGTACTCGAAGCTGTGGACATATTTGGCATGTGGGAGAGGAAAACCCGGCCACATTGGCTCACCTTTTGCTACATTGCTAGGCTGCGACTCAGGAGGCCTGCGGGGAGCCAGGGTGGCTCAGGATGACAATGGGCCCTGCACTGTGGCCTGGCAATGTGTCTATCCTTCCTCAAGCAGACGACTCCCTGTGGGGTGGGAGGAAGTGAAGAGAGAGACCAAACTGACCTTCATGTCATGACCTGGGTGACTAAGCTTGAGAGTCTTCCACTTATTGTTTGACTTGCATTCCCTTAAAAAAAAAAAAAAAGAAGAAGAAGAAGAAAACAAAGTGGCACTGTCCCATTACTGAGACCATATAACTTGTTTCAGTGTCCTGCTCTCTGTCCCTGCCTCTACCTACATTTATGGTGGGTCCTTGCTGAAGCTTACTAGCATCACTATTTCTTATAAACTGTAATACAATCATAAAATAAAGAACTACATCCCATATTCCCATCTGTCCTCCTCTCATTGTCTCTCATTCCACACACCCTTACCTCCATCTTCCCCTACATACAAAACAGACAACTTAACAAGTGATGGAATACCTTTTATCAAACAACTTGCAGAATATTACAGAAGGAAGGTCATTTCAGTCCATTTTCTATATTGTTATAGCTACAATGTAATTATCATTGATGTTCAAAATGAATGTTTGCAGCACTGCAAATTCTGTACCCTGAAGGCCTAAATTATATTCATTATAGTTGTATTGCTATTCATTTTGATGCATTAAAATTTTTTACAATCCATGTGTAACATATTCAGCAGTAGAAATAATGAAGTAGAAACCCACATTCTTCAAGAAAGCTTCCTGAATCAATTACCAACAGGAATGGAGAGAACAATAATGGTGTGGGGCTCCTCTGGAAAGGTTGTTTTTACAAACAGGATGGGTGCAGAGCAGCTCTTCTTAACATCTTCGTGGAGATGACATGAAAAGCAAGTCCTGAATTCTTCCTTTTTCTGAATCTTTAATTAAAAAAAAAATAGTAATTCAAAAAACACCACTCCAAGGGTCAATACACTGTATAATTATAAACCGCAGTTCTTTCTGGCCTTATTTTTGTGCACAGCCTCATGAGATATGGGCAGGTTGAGGAGTGAATCTGGGCATTTGAAAATAGATGAGTAAATGAAGGATTACTCCTTTGAAGGTAATGGAAGAGAAATGTAAAGTTACTGGTTGCCTGGTTTGGATGATACATGGAAACTAGATTTAATTACAAAGACAATAACAAGTATTGACATCAGAAAGCAGTGAAAATGTAATGCTAAGCCTAGTACACAGAGTCATAGACCTGTTGTTTCTTTAAATAGGCTGAGCTATCAATTGTATTAAAACTTTTAAAGAACCTCTAAGTAAATTTATAATCACAAAGTTAGTGCGATAATGACTAATTCAGCTTTTACCTCTTCTCTAAATCTCATGTATCTACAAGAACATAATGCAAAAGATCACTTGAACGGTTCTGGAAGTCAGTATATGAAGAAGTACACGTTTTTAGCTAATTCAACCAAGCTGACCTTACCATGAAGGAAGCAAATTTAGAATTTTAGAGGCAAATGCTTAATTGCTGTTTAAAAGTCAAAAGTAAGATCTTCTTTTCTGTAATTTGCTACTGTTAGAAAAACTATAATGAGATACTTAAAATTTGACACTAGAATTTAAAAGAATGGTTGCAAATGCTAGTTGAGGGGGCTAGACACAGCTCATATTCTCATTGCCTGGGTAATCTTCATAAACTTTCAGAGCAATGTTCTCATTTAACCTATTATTGGTCGCAGAGTTCCTTAAAGCACAGTTTTCACACATGGCTGGGACAGTTGGTGAAATTGCAATCACCTTTGAAGTGGGATGTCTGAAGTCAATAACCAGATTGACCGATCATGGCCCTGTTTGTCTTCACATTTGCAAGCAGGTGTAATGATGGTTGATACCACTTGTGCAGACAGCAATTTTGTGCTAAAAGCTTGCTGCTAAACAACAGGCTTGTTGTCTCTCTCAGTTACCTTCTGTTTATTTCTATGGAAGGGGAAATCAAGACTTCAATAAAAGCTTAGAAATGATTGAAAACTGAATTGTTCTCAGGATGAATAGGCTCAAAGTATTAGGCAACTTAATAATTCACAGAAATAATAGTTCAGTACTAGTATGGATTTGAAAAGCATATAAAAAAGGTATTGTTAAATGCTACCATTTATAAATAGGTATTCAATTTTTCAAAAACTGAGGATTCTTAGGAATTGCATATGCCTTAAAACTACCCAAACCTCAGGCCAGGTGCAGTGGCTCACGCCTGTCATCCCAACACTTTGGGAGGCTGAGGCGGGCAGATCAGCTGAGGTTGGGAGTTCGAGACCAGCCTGACCAACATGGAGAAACCCTGTCACTACTAAAAGTAAAAAAATTAGCCCACTGTAGTGGCACATGCCTGTAATCCCAGCTACTCAGGAGGCTGAGGCAGGAGAATCACTTGAACCAGGGAGGCGGATGTTGCAGTGAGCTGAGATAGTGCCATTGCACTCCAGCCTGGGCAACAAGAGCAAAACTCTGTCTCAAAAAAAACAAAAAAAAAAAACCCAAAAACTACCCACAGTTCATTTTCAAAGTATGGATTTAATGTAGCCAGCTCTCCAATATTCATCCTAAAAGAAGCCAGACAGAAATGTGACATTAAATATCTCGTCTTATTTTTGTTTAAAAGATGTATCTCTGTTAAAGTGGTTGTAATACTGAGAACAATGACTATGGATTATTTTTAAATTCTTGTTTATTCTCATTTGTGTTTACTAATGGTTCTATCATGTTTATAATTTTCATAACAGATAAAAATAAGTTAATGGCTGAGTGTGGTGGCTCATGCTTGTAATCCCAGCACTTTAGGAGGCCAAGGTGGGTGGATCACCTGAGGTCAGGATTTCGAGACCAGCCTGGCCAATATGGTAAAACTTCGTCTCTACTAAAAATACAAAAAAATCAGCCAGGCGTGGCGGCATGCGCCTGTAATCTCAGCTACTTGGGAGGCTGAGGCAGGAGAATTGCTTGAACCCGGGAGGCAGAAGTTGTGGTGAGCTGAGATTGCGCCACTGCACTCCAGCCTGGATGACAGAGGGAGACTCCGTCTCTAAATAAATAAATAAATAAATAAGTTAATAAAATGTATCTGGCCAGGCCCTGTGGGTCCTGCCTGTAATCCCAGCACTTCAGGAGGCCAAGTCAAGTGACTCTGTTGAGCCCAGGAGTTCAAGATCAGCCTGGGCAACATGGTGAAACTCCATCTCTATTAAAAATACAAAAATTAGCCAGGTGTGGTGGTGCACACCTGTAGTCCCAGCTACTTGGGAGGCTGAGGTGGGAGGATCACTTGAGCCTGGGAAATTAAGGTTGCAGTGAGCCGTGATTGCCCCACTGCACTCCAGCCTGGGTGACAGAGTGAGATCCTGTGTCAACAAAAAAGGGAAAATATATCCAATGATGAACCAAACCCTAAGAGGCTTCCTTCCACCTGCCCACTAGCACACCCAGAGAGGCTCATGATGTGAAAGGCAGAAATGGGACACATTCATTGATCAGCTAAGAGCTCCACTAGATAACAGATGCTGTGCAAAATCCTGGACAGTTTTGGGGCCTCCTTAACCTCCTAAGCCCACCTCCTGTTTTTGTTTTTTGTTTTTACACAGGGTCTAAAGACAGGCTGGAGTGCAATAGTGTGATCACAGCTCACTGCAGCCTAGACCTGCTAGGCCCAAGTGATCCTCCCACCTCAGCCTCCTGAGTAGGACCACAGGTGTGTACCACCATGCATGGCTTTTTTTTTTTTGGTAGAGACAGTCTCCCTGTACAGAATTCCTAGGCTCAAGTATTCTTTCTGTCTCAGTCTCCCAAAGTGTTGGGATTATAAGCATGAGCCACCATGCCTGGCCCCACGTCCTTTTCAAAAGCACTTTTTATTCATAGATTTTTCCTGTCAGAACAACATGGATAATTATTACCTAGATTCAAATTTAAAATCCACTTAAGCAAATACCAAATTTTAAAATAAGACCTCAAAAGAAACTGAAACTTGAATCGAAATTAAGGCAAATCAAAGTTAATTGCAATCTAAACTAAGCACATATCCAAAATCATTTGATTTTAGTTTACCTTTTTTAAAGAAGATCTAAGAAGAAATCATTATTGTTAAGTATCAACTCTTGGCCAGGCATTGAGAATTTTAATTATAAGCTGAATGTAATTTAATCCTCATAATAACCATATAATAATCTCATTCCTCTTTTGTTGTTGTTATGGAGTTTTGCTCTGGTTGGCCAGGCTGGAGTGCAATGGTGCGATCTCGGCTCACCACAACCTCTGCCTCCTGGGTTCAAGCGATTCTCCTGCCTCAGCCTCCCAAGTATCTGGGATTATAGCGATGCACCACCATGCCCGGCTAATTTTGTATTTTTAGTAGAGACGGGGTTTCTCATGTTGGTCAGGCTGGTCTTGGACTCCCAACCTCAGGTGATCTGCCCACCTCGGCCTCCCAAAGTGCTGGGATTACAGGCATGAGCCACCACGCCCGGCCCATTCCTTATTTTTCAAATGAAGAAACTGAGACCTAGAGAGCTTAAGAAACTTAGCCAAGTCACTCAGATGATGGAAGCAGATCTAAAATTTAAATCCACTTTTTCTGATTTCAAAGAGAAACAATCTACAAATTTCTCATAACTACTAAAACAGGGATAGGAGAAATATGATCTGAAGTGCCAAATACTAGATAAGTACACTGACGATTCATTAGGTAAGATTTCTTGTTTAAAACTGTTTTTCCTCAATTATTTGTTTTATCAAGGCAACCAAAGATATAGAAAATAAATAAATAGTATTAGCCTTTTTCTGACCATTGAGAGATAATGTCTTAGGAGTCTCGAAACAAACAAAATACTAGGGCAGAAAATACGCAGGAATCAAAGTTCCCAGCTGACAAATAAAAAAAATAAGTAAGTCCATGGCCAGGCGTGGGTGCTCATGCCTTTAATCCCGGTGCGTTGAGTGGCTGAAGCATGGTGGCATGCACCTGTAGTCACAGCTACTTGGGAGACTAAGGTAAGAGGATCACTGAAGCTCAGGAGTTCAAGCTTACAGTGAACTCTGATTGTGTCACTGCATTCCAGAACGAGACACAGTCTTTAAAAAAAAAAAAAAAAAGTATATGAGAAATTGAGAATGTTTTATGATAAAATCGCACAAAGGATTATTATGATACTTTGCTTTAATTAATATTTCCTTTTGATACTTACCACAACTTAAAAAGCTAAGCTTTTATAAAACATTGAAACTGAAAAACAAAACCTCGCGCTTCACCCATATGAGTTTGCAATGGATTAGACTTTTAAAATGCAAATAAATTCTAAATACCTGGTCTAGTCATGACCTTCTAAGTCCAGTTATCTCCATGTATTGGCAGTTACTTTCATTGAGCTACCAAGTGATTTTTTTTACTAAGTCTATTCCCTCCTTGCAGTCTAAGTTTTCTGTTTTAAAACAATAGGAACTAAGTAGCTAAAATCTCTGAAAATAGTAAACCTATCAGTTTTATTCTATGTAGATTATATAAAAAACAGAAATTTTGTTTTTGTTTTAGAACTTTGTCAAATTGCCTCCTATTGAATAAGGAAATATAGGTGAAATGTATTTTGGAATGTGCAATAAATGTATGTGTATATATATTATATATCACATTATAAATTACAATTTAAAAATCATCTTTGTTGAAATGATACTGTAATCGGGGCTGCGGGTGCCAGATAGAGAAGGTAATTCACAAGGAAGACCTGGTGCTCTCATGCATGCCATCAATCTCTCCTCCCTCCATCCTTAGTAATTCTACCAACAGGGCCATATAACTCAGTCCCATTCCCATTCGCACATATACCTTCCAGCAATATGTTGTCATTTCTTCTTCTCCTTTGACATAGCACTTACTGTTCCTTGGTATATATTCCTCCTGAAGGAACAAAGCACTTGTCATTTTACTACGGAAAGCTGGAGAACATATAGTGTTTCTCAAAAGTGATGTTTTTGTTAATGGGGTTGGATTTCTTGGTTGGGAAGCCATTTAGCATCCCTAACCCTGGGGTACTCAATGCCAGTGACTCCCCTCCCCAGTTGCAACAACAAAGTCAAATAAAACAAAACACCAGCCCATATAGTTCCAAGACCACTAGGGAGACAGTGTTTCCCTGACTGTCATTCACTCTACTATATTCACAGTATTTTTTTTAACTGACCCTTCTCCACATCAAGAGGGTATTTCTGATTCATAATTTGAAGTTATTTGAAGTACCTTTTCCAGAGGTGAATATAGTTTTAAATGGAGATACTGACCTCTATAACAATGAATGAAAAGACAAAAAAGTAAGAACTGTGGTAATGTTTACTCAAGAGCAATTAATATCAAATATTCATCATATACACTGTATAAACAATATTCTGTTAAATCAGTGGGTCTCAAAGTGGGATCTGCAAACCCTTGGAAGTCTTGGGCAAAGCTGAGTGAGTTGGTCACTCTACTGTCACTTCAAGAAAAATAACTGGCGTTATATGTCACCAATGATAAAATTTAAGCTTTCAAGCTAAAGCTAGAATTTTGAAAAACTTGTATTCTCCACAACGAGCTTGTCAGTTGCCCAATACTTGAAGACATTTCTGATGAAATTGGTAGTGATAAGAATAAATGTGATTTGTGATACTGCCTAAAGAAATGTCAACATTTGGAAGATGTGCAAAATCAGTGAGCCAATATTTTCTAAATGACCAATGCATGATGTTACAGAATCATGCCTGGGCAATGATCCATTTAAAGTGCAAGACAGTGAATGAATTTTAAGGTAACAGAGACAAGAAGTTCATTGATATGGTTTCAGATCCACATTGCAAACAACCTTCAAGAAACTACCACTGGACAAGTTGGATGTAATAAGAGAAAAAAAAATCCATAATTATCTTTTTTAAAAATGCTATTTCCAACTACATATCTGGATGAGACCAGATTTTCTTCTTATACTTCAATCAAAGCAACATTATCACAACAGATTGAATCCAGAAACAGATATTAGAATCCAAATGTCTTTTCTTAGTCCAAACATTAAACATATTTGTAAAAATATAAAATACATTTTTATCACTAATTATATTGTTCTATAAAATATATTATTTCTTCATTAAAACATATATATGGTGGTTCACACCTGAAGTCCCAGCACTTTGGGAAGCCAAGGCAGGAGGATCACTCGAGCCCAGGAGTTTGAGACCGTAGTGAGCTCTGATCACGCCACTGCACTCCAGCCTGGGCAACAGAGTAAGACCCTGTCTGTAAATAACAATGTTAAAGGCCAGGTGCAGTGGCTCATGCATGTAATCCCAGTTCTTTGGGAGGCTGAGGTGGGCAGATCACCTGAGGTCAGGAGTTCGAGACCAGCCTGGCCAACATGGTGAAACCCTGTCAACACAAAAATTAGCTGGGCATGGTGGCGTATCCCTGTAATCCCAGTGACTCAGGAGGCTGAGGCCAGAGAATCACTTGAACCTGGGAGGCAGAGGCTGCAGTGAGCCAAGATCATGCCACTGCACTCCAGCCTGGGTGACAGAATGAGACTCTGTCTCCAAAAAAAAAAGAATAATGTTAATAAATAAATATAAAAAACGTATCATAGATGTTAATACTAAATGATGTGTTACTTTTAAAATTAATTATTTTAAAGAATTTTCCCATTTTCTGGTATGGTAAATACTAACAAATGAAATTTTCTTTTCTTTTTTGAGACAGAGTCTCGCTCTCACCCAGGCTGGAGTGCAGTGCCGCGATCTCAGCTCACTGCAAGCTCCGCCTCCCGGGTTCACTCCATACTCCTGCCTCAACCTCCAGAGTAGCTGGGACTACAGGCGCCCGCCACCACGCCTGGCTAATTTTTGTATTTTTAGTGGAAACGGGGTTTCACTGTGTTAGCCAGGATGGTCTCCATTTCCTGACTTCATGATCCGCCCGCCTCGGCCTCCCAAAGTGCTGGGATTACAGGCATGAGCAAACGCGCCTGGCCTATAAATAAAATTTTCCAAACAAAAAAGGTTTTTTAATTCTCAATTTTTAAGAGCACAAAAGTATTCTGAGAACAAAATGAGAACTGCCATGTTAGATGGTTAATGCTATAATTTTTAACCAACTCAATTTTTTCCAGATTATTACTGTTTTGGCATACTAACAGTCTAGCTACATGGACTTTTCAGTTTTAATTCTAAAAGTAATCGCTGTTAAAATAAAGAAAATTTCAAGAGAAATTTGACCCACATATTTATTAAAATTGTTTAAAAGTGAGAAAGAGTTTCAATCTTCAATACAATAGCATACATGTGATTCTTTAGCACAGTAAGAACAATGCTAGGAGACACTTTTGTCAGGTTCCACTATTAGATTCCATAAGGTCAACAGAAATAATTAAATTTCAATATTGTCTTCTTAAAAAGTGTAGTCTGAGGAATTTCTCTTTTTTTTTTTTTTTTTTTTTTTTTTTTTGAGACTGAGTCTTGCTCTGTCACCCAGGCTGGAGTGAAGTGGTGCAATCTCAGCTCACTGCAACCTCTGCCTCCCAGTTTTCAACGATTCTCCTGCCTCAGCCTCCGGAGTAGCTGGGATTACAGGCACGCACTACCATGTCCAGCTAATTCTTTTACTTTTTAGTAGAGACAGGGTTTCACCATGTTGGCCAAGCTGGTCTCGAACTCCTCACCTCATGGTCCACCTGCCTCAGCCTCCCAAAGTGCTGGGATTACAGGTGTGAGCCACCACACCTGGCCCAGTCCGAGAAATTTCTAATTTCATGCTTTATAGAAATTTTAATCAGAATTTTAAAACTGGTTTCTGGAATTTTCTTCAGAGCTCATTGATTGGTGTCCTAGAAAGGCTTCAACTATCTCTTTAGCTCTTTCACTGCTCTATAATTGTAGGTGGACACTTTAGCTCTTACAAAGAAAAGAAGTTCCACCCTAAAGGTGATAAGGCTTCATATGAGGTCATAGAGTATTGGACATCCAAGCCAGAATAACTTTATTTACTAGCTATGTGTTTGTAGGCATGACACTTAACTTCCCTTGACTCAGTTTCTCCATTTGTAAAATGGTACCAACATCCAAGTAAAGTGTTTAGAAGAATAACTGACATAAAAACAGTAAGTGTTAGCTCTTGTTTTACGAATCAACTAAGGAAAAGTTAACTTGCAAGAATGCATCCAGATTAGAATCATAGAAATGTAGAAATCATCTATAAACATGTCTATTATTGGAACCTTCATAAGGATAGAATGTGGGGTAGGGCATAATGACTTGACAGGCCTGAAGATCCAGAAATTCAATTGTAAGGGAAAGTTTGTCTGTATCCAACTGATAGCTGAAGAAACTGTTGTTTTTTTTTTTTTTTTTTTGAGACAGGGTCTCACTCTGATAGCGCAACCACAGCTTACTACAGTCTTGATCTCCCAGGCGTAAACAATTATTCTGCCTCAGCCCTCTGAGTACCTGGGACCACATGCCTGGCTATTTTTTTTTTAACTTTTTGTAGAGATGGGGTCTCCGTGTGTTGCCCAGGCTGGTCTTGAACTCTTGGGTTCAAGTGATCCTCCTTCCTCAGCCTAACAAAGTACTGGGATTATAGGCATGAGCCATCGTGCTCAGCCAAAAACATTTTTTAAGATTCTAGGTGTAAAGAATGTTTTCATTCTTAGGTGAAGATGAATACTAATATTACTTCTATACAGTTAGTCTCTGAGCTAATTTTATAGCTAATGAATTACAAACTTCGTGAGTTAAAGTTAAAAGCCAAATTTCTATGAGCCTCAATTTTTATCAATCCATACATATATTATTTTGTTGTGTATTTACCTGTAGCAGATACATTTTATTAGTTGCCCTTAGTATAGATAAGTAAATAGAGGTTCATGTCTTAAAATATTATACCTTGCCATAATTACAAATGTTCTCCACCTTGCTCTGTTTCCACTGTTTCTCTTCCCAAATGACCTCAGTTTGTCAACACTAAAGAAAAACAGCCAGGCGCAGGGTGGTGTGGGTCTGTAGTCCCAGCTACTCGGGAGGCTAAGGTGGGAGGACTGCTTGAGCCCAGGAGTTCTGGGCTGTAGTGCAGGAGTTCTGGGCTGTAGTGCACTGTGCCAACCAGGTGTCCGCACTAAGTTTGGCATCAATATGGTGACCTCCTGGGAGGGGACCACCAGGTTGCCTAAAGAGGGGTGAACTGGCCCAGGCCGGAAATGGAGTAGGTCAAAACTCCTGTGCTGAACTATAGTAGGATTGCTCCTATGAATAGTCACTGCATTCCAGCCTGACAATATAGTGAGACCACATCCCTAAAAGAAAAAAAAATTTTTTTAATCCTTTTCCTAGGCTGTATTCTTGTTAAAGAGCACATGAAAATGTACCTTATGTATCACAAGAATGTGACATGCTGCTACTAGAGATCACATTAATTTTAATAGATGAAAACAAAAAGAAAGAAGCTAATAGGAAACAGCATAAATATTTTTTCTCATGTAACCAAATGTTTCAGTATTATTGTAGAGAAAATTTGATCTAATCTTGTCCTTATCACAGTTTGGGTTCTAATGTATCAGTGGTGCCTTCAGAAATGAACATAAGCACTTTATTTTTACTACTGTGCCTTATACTGTATAAATGATAAGCTGGTTTTCAAAAGAGATTGCTATATTGCTTTTTCATCTTCCCTTCTGAATGGGAATATTTTAGGCATGAGTGTTATGCTCCATCACCTTGAATAAATGATTAATAATTCTTTACCAATACGACTTCAATTATATATGATTGCTGGTGTTTTGCAAACTTTAAAATTATGGTGATGGGCTGGTTAAAGTTATGATTTCTCTTTTTAATAAACCACCAACAGATTAAAAAGACATACCTCAGGAGCTGCTGAATCTTCTATCACTCCTAAAATTCAAGAGATATAATTTGTGAGCACACAATATGTTCAGAATAACTATCCCATAGAACACCATATGTGCAACTGGACATTCTACATGTCTAATTTCATAATTTCAATGCTAATTTCTTGTTTATGTTTGTTTTTCTTCACTATGTCCTGTGCTCATCAATGCTAATTTCACAAGCCTTTGAGCCAAATCTTGACCTACAGATGTCAAGAAAAAGTTTATATATGTAGAATTCTTAACAAGCAAAGTTGTTATTCTGAAAATCAATTATTTTTCTTTTATAAATATTTTAAAGGATTCTTTATTTAAATAAATGTAATTTTTAAAATAGGCCAGGCACAGTGGCTCATGCCTATAATTCCAGCACTTTGGGAGGCCGAGGCGGGCAGATCACTTGAGCTCAAGAATTCCAGACAAGCCTGGCCAATATGGTGAAACCTTGTCTCTACCAAAAATACAAAAATTAGCCAGGCCTGGTGGTGCACCCCAGTAATCCCAGTTACTCATGAGGCTGAGGCCGAGAATTGCTTGAACCCGGGAGGCGGAGGGTGCAGTGAGACGAGATCACCCCACTGCACTCCAACCTGGGTGATGAAGAGAGACCCTGCCTCAATAAATAAATAAATTGATTACTTAATTAAATAATGTGGTATATGTTGCTATGTAAACATCCTAAACATTGTATTAAAATAATGTTAGAACAGTAACGTAAATGCATGCTAAAATTACACATAATCTCAAATCTATGTTGTAGACGTGGTTTCTGCTTGCCTAGCATCTCTCTACAGCATCATTCTCCCCCATTTCTGAATCCATGTTCTTCTGATATGGAGATTTTAAACCTGAATCCAAGAGAGGCATGTAGCCAAAGAGATTAGTTCAGGCTGAGCCAATCAGAATGAATCCCAGGCTTATGCTAGAGTATTAAAAGAGTCTAAACTAGCAGGATATAAGGTCCTGCCCAAGAATAAAGTCCATCAAGAATAATGCAACGCTGACCACTAGAAAAAGAGAAATTGAATCTCGCACCATTATTTCACTTCCTGGATCCTTCGCTGCCAAAATTCTGATAACCTCTGGACTTTTTCGTCACATAACAAATATTTTTTCTTTTAAGAGGCTTCAAGTTGGTTTCCACTGTTTGCAAGAAAAACTGCTCTTATTAATACAATCCATTACTCTAGCAATTAAAAGAGAAAATACCTAACACTCAACTTGGGTAAGATTTTGACGAATCTGTTTCCCCAAATACTCCAGAGGCTTGTAAATCATTTTAAAGGTTTAGAAAGTAATATGAATATAATGAACTGCATGTCATGTCCTAATATTTTGCTGAAGGATACAATATGACTGGTGAAAAAATTAATTGCGGTGTTACACATGTCCTCCAAAATTAAATGCAACCTTAGTCTTAACCATTGGACAATGACTAAGTACTGTATATGATACTATGTCAATATTATTCAATTTATCAAGTCTCAAACTGTAATGATTATGCAAAAAGGAAATACCATATGAAAAGAATATAATAATTACAGCTACATAAAGTGATATATACATAGAGGCAAGTGGTTTTCCACCCTGGGTGCGTATCAGAATTTCCTGAGGAAAAGTAAAAAAGCTGATGCTTCAGAAATTCTGATTTAATTGGTCTGGGGTAGATCCCAGGCATTGGTATGCTTCTAAAGCTTCCCAGGTTATACTGATATGCAAGCATTAACAAAAGCTTTAGAATTATGAAAAAGCCACTCACAATAAATCAACAAATATTTCATCTTTACATATTTGTTTATTCACAACTTGACATTTTAGCATATCCAAAAATTCACTTATTTGGCATATTCATATATTCACAAGTTCTTTACATATTGGCATTTCTTCCATCTATGGTTAAACCTCAAAATAATAGTTTCTCCAGTGACTGGGAAAAAAATGGTAGCTCAATTATACCCTTGAATACAGCAGAGAAGAGAATGAGGATCTGGGGGTATCTTTTCAGGTATAAATTAATTTGTGGGTACCCCAAGACCTAGAATGTCCCAGTACCTTGTTTTAATAATTTTAATGATTCTGATATTACATTTACAATTTGCACTGTTTTTAGTAGGTTAGTCATACTCATGCCTCCGTCTCTGTCTCCTTTACTGGACCCTCTAAATGTTGGAGAAAGCCAGAGCTCAGGCTTGAGCTCTCCCCACACACTGAGTACTTGGGTGATCCATACAAGTATGGCTCTCAAATATTCATCTCAGGTCTGATCTCACTGCTGAACTCCAAATATCCAACTGCCTCCTCAACATCTTCACTCGAATACTAATAAGCAGCTCCTCCTTAACCAGAACTAAATTCTTAATTCTTATACCCATTCTTGATCCTTCCCCAGTGTACCTCATCTTAATAAATGATACCACCATTCACCTATCTGAACCAACCCTCAGTAACATCCATGATTCTCAAACTCAATCCATGTGCACTTCACCAGAAAATCTCTTTGGCTATACCTTAAAAATAGATCTTAGGCTCAACTCACTTCCTATCAATTTCAATGCACTAATTTATTCCAAGACATCAGGATCTCAAACAGATTCCTACACAGCTTCCTAACAGCCACCTTGCTTTCACTCTTGTCCCTATTGACTAAATTAGATCAGATCATTTCTTTTCCTACCTTATAACCCTCTTTCTATCACAAACAAAATAAAACCTGTGTTTGCACCCCTGCTAGCCAGCCTCTGTGTGCTCTGGCGCCTGGCTCACTCTCCGACTGCCTCTCTTAATACTCTCCCATCACTCACTGAGCGCCAGGCTCACAAGCCCCCTTGATTTTTCTCAAAGATCCCAAGCATCCCCATCAAGCTACCAATGAGTTTCTTCACAGAATTGGAAAAAACTGCTTTAAAGTACATATGGAACCAAAAAAGAGCCCGCATCTCCAAGACAATCCTAAGTCAAAAGAACAAAGCTGGAGGCATCACGCTACCTGACTTCAAACTTTATATACTATAAGAGCCAGTAACCAAAACAGCATGGTACTGGTATCAAAACAGAGATATAGACCAGAACAGAGTCCTCAGAAATAATATACACATCACAGCCATCTGATCTTTGACAAACGGCGGAGAGAAACAAGAAATGGAGAAAAGGATTCCCTATTTAATAAATGGTGCTAGGAGAAATTGGCCTAGCCATGAGAGTAGAAGCTGAAACTGGATCCTTTCCTTACTCCTTATCACAATTAATTCAAGATGGGTTGGGGCTTAAATGTTAGACCCTGGCCACCATAAAACCTAAGAGGAAAACCTAGGTATTTTCCCATTCAGGACACTTTAGAGCATGGGCAAGGGCTTTGTAATAAAACATCAAAGCAGCGGCAGCCAAAGCCAAAGGTGACAAATGGGATCTCATGAAGCTAAAGAGCTTCACTTTTGTAGAAGGAACTACCATCCCAGGTGAACAGGCAGCCTACAGAATGGGAGAAAATTTTTGCAATCTACTCATCTGACAAAGGGCTAATATCCAGAACCTACAAGAACTCAAACAAATTTACAAGAAAAAACAAACATTACATCAAAAAGTGGGCAAAGGATATGAACAGACAGTTCTCAAAGAGGAGCATTCATAGCCAGCAGACACATGAGAAAAATTGCTCATCATCACTGGCCATCAGAGAAATACAAATGAAAACCACAATGAAGATACCATCTCACTACAAACAGAATGGCAATCATTAAAAGTCAGGAAACAACAGGTGCTGGGAGGATGTGGAGAAATAGGAACACTTTTACACTGTTGGTGGGATTGTAAACTAGTTCAGCCATTATGGAAAACAGTATGGCTGATTCCTCAAAGGATCTAGAACTAGATGCTTTTACTTGCCATTAACCATCCCATTACTGGGTATATACCCAAGGATTATAAATCATGCTGCTATAGATACATGCACACCACGTATATTTCATTTAGGCATATTCACAATAGCAAAGACTTGGAATCAACCCAAATGTCCATCAGTGACAGACTGGATTAAGAAAATGTAAGCTGCTATACATATGCAAGGAATATGCAATCATAAAAAGGGATGAGTTTGTGTGTCCTTTGTAGGGACATGGATGCAGCTGGAAACCATCATTCTTAGCAAACTATCACAAGAACAGAAAACCAAACACCACATGTTCTCACTCATAGGTGGGAACTGAACAATGAGATCCCTTGGACTCGGGAAGGGAGACATCACACACCAGGGGGCCTATCATGGGGAGGGAGGGAGAGGGGGAGGATTGCATTGGGAGTTATACACCTGAGGTAAATGACAGGTTGATGGGGTACTGGCAGTTGATGGGTGCAGCAGCAACATAGCACAAGTATACATATGTAACAGGCCTGCACACATTATGCACATGTACCCTAGAACTTAAAAGTTAATAATAATAAAATAAAAAATAAAAGAAATAAAATAAAAAATTCACATAGTCCCTGAACTTCAGGGCAAAAAAAAAAAAGATCCCAAGCCTCAGGGCCTTTTCTCTTGCTGATCTTATGCCTTAGTTCTCTAACCCAAGATCTTTATATGGCTCAGCCCATTACACTTTTCTCAGGTGTCTATTAAAGGTAACCTCTCAGAGAGGCGTTTCCTAAAAGCCTGAAGAGCTCTGCCCCTCATTACCCACAGCACTCCATCCCTTTAAGATGTTTAATTTCCTCTTAGTACTTTTCACTACCTGATATTTTACATGTAGCTACTTATTATCTGACTTCCCCATAATCTCCATGAACACAGGAGCTTGACCTGTTTTATTTACTGAGGCATCCCCAAGGTTTAAAACAATGTTTGGTACACAGTAGGCAGTCAATAAATGTCTGCAGAATTATTGAAGGAATCGATTGATCAGAAAACAATGAATCAAATGTGTTTTGTTTATTCCACATGGACTTAATGTTTTAGAACAGTTTTAGGTTCACAACAAAATGAGCAAAAAGTACAGAGATTTTCCATATACCCTTAACCGCAATACATGTATAGCCTCTCTGATTATCAGCATCCCACACCAAACAGGTACATTTGTTACAACTGATGAGCCTACACTGACTCATCCTTATCATCCAAGGCACATAGTTACGTTAGAGTTCACTCGTGGTGTGCATTCTATGGGTTTGGACAAATATGTGTAACGACATGTATTTACCATTATAGTATCATACAGAGGAGTTCTACTGTCTCAAAACTCCTCTGTGCTCCTATTCATCCCTCCCTCTTCTTTAACTCCTGGCAACCATGAATCCTTTTACTGTCTCCATAGTTTTTCCCTTTCCAGAATGTCATACAGATGGATTAACCAAGTGTTTTTTGTTTTGCTTTGCTTTTTCTACAGATGGCCAACTTAGGTCACAGTGCTCGTCTAGCACTGGCTTGGGAATTTAAGAGTTGCTCACCTGGGAATTGTAAATTTTATTTATTTATATGATAGTGATAAAAAATAACTTATGGCCAGGTGCAGTGGCTCACGCCTGTAATCCTAGCACTTTGGGAGGCCGAGGTGGGTGGATCATGAGATCAGGAGTTTGAGACCAGCCTGGCCAACATGGTGAAACCTTGTTTCTACTAAAAATATAAAAATTAGCCAGGCGTGGTGGTGCGCACCTGTAGTCCCAGCTACTCAGGAGGTTGAGGTAGGAGAATCGCTTGAACCTGGGAGGCAGAGACTGTAGTGAGCCAAGATCGCACCGCTGCACTCCAGCCTGGGCGACAGAGCAAGACACTGTCTCAAAATAATTAAATAAAAATTAAAATAAAAACAACTTACAATGACCGAGCACGGTGGCTCATTCCTGTAATCCCAGCACTTTGGGAGGCTGAGGCAGGTGGATCACTTAAGGCCAGGAGTTCGAGACCAGCCTAGCCAACATGATGAAACTCCGATTCTACTAAAAAATACAAAAATTAGCCAAGGGTAGTGGCGTGTGCCTGTATTCCCAGCTACACAGAAGGTTGAGGCACAAGAATCACTTGAACCTGGAAGGCAGAGGTTGCAGTGAGCTGAGACGGTACCACTGCACTCCAGCCTGAGTGACAAACAGTTGTTCTTTTTTCTCCCGTCAGCTCAGGTTGTTGCCTTGATTTCAGAGAAGTTGTTTTAAAAAAAAAAAAAATTTTTGGCTGGGCGCGGTGGTTCATTCCTGTAATCCCAGCACTTTGGGAGGCCGAGGCAGGCAGGTCACGAGGTCAGGAGATTGAGACCATCCTGGCTAACATAGTGAAACCCCGTCTCTACTAAAAATACAAAAAATGAGCCAAGCGTGGTGGCAGGCGCCTGTAATCCCAGCCACTTGGGAGGCTAAGGCAGGAGAATTGCTTGATCCCGACAGGCGGAGGTTGTAGTGAGCAGAGATAGCGCCACTGCACTCCAGCCTGGGTGACAGAGTGAGACTTCATCTCAAAATAAATAAATAAATAAAATAATAATAATTTTATTTAAAATATGATTTAATATAGAGATGGTGGTCTCAGTATGTTGCCCAGGCTGGTCTCAAATATCTGGCCTCAAGCAATATCCCCACCTTGGCCTCCCAAAGTGCTGATATGACAGAGGTGAGCCACCACACCTGACGTGGAGAAGCTCTTAATACTCAAGCTCATTTTAAAGTAAGCAGTTAAGGAAGATAACTCAATCAACTATGGTCTCCGATCTTCTCTGGACCACAGACAGGTTATTAGAAGCAACCTCACTCCTGTTGCTTGTGATTTTAGAGACTCAGCCACTAACCCAAGACACTTTAACAACTTTAACTCATCTTCTTTCCTCTAATGTGACCTCCTCAAATCTATCCTCCAACATAGAGAAGTAAATGCAACTATGTTGTCCCTAATGGAAAGGTTTTATTAAGTCCCCAGCACCACAAGACATGATTACTTGCCGCACCCCTCACCCTACACCATTCCGTAAAGACTTGGCTGAGTCTTGCCTAACAGACGCAGACATACACATGTTATGTGCCCTTTGTAGTTCCCTTGTCTTCTGTTATGGCATTTACTGTAGCTGCCAGAGTGTAATAAAAGAAAAGGCCTGGCCGGGCATGGTAGCTCAGGCTCGTAATCCAAGCACTTTGGGAGGCCAAGGCAGGTGGAACATGAGGTCAGGAGTTCGAGACAGTCCTGGCCAACACAGTGAATCCCCTTTTCTACTAAAAATACAAAAATTAGCTGGGTGTGGTGGCAGGCACCTGTAATCCCAGCTACTTGGGAGGCTGAGGCAGGAGAATCGCTTTAACCAGGGATGTGGAGGTTGCAGTGAGCCGAGATGGCACCACTGCTCTCCAGTCTGGGCGACAGAGGTAGACTCCATCTAAAAAAAAAAAAAAAAAAAAAGAAAAGAACAGGCCAATAGAAACTTAAGATTAGGTTCATATACGGTTCTACCCTTCACTGTGAGTATGGCCTTCGGCAAGTTATTTAACCTCTTTGGCTTCAGTTTTCTCATCTGTAAAATAGACATGATTATAGTAATTAGATTACACTTCACAGAGTTGTAATGGTTAAATGACTTGATAACTATAAAATATTCAGAACAGTGCCTGGAACATAACAAATACTATATAAGTGTTAATGATAAGGGTTAAGGATGTTATCACTATTACATGTGCCTCAGCTTCCAATGTATGCCTGTGTTTTGACTGGACTAAGTGATAAATTTTCATTAAGTTCAAATTCTCCCTCAATGCTTCTCACATAAATCTGAGTTAGGAATTCCTTTAATCTCACATTGGATTATTATGTAGTTAAAGCAACAAATAAGGAAATTACAGTATTTAAACTTTGAAATTCAAATTCTAATTGACTTCTTTTTTTTTCTGGTCCTGAATATGCCTGTGTTTGCTGGGACTGCCATAAGAAAGTATCACAGATCGGGTGCCTTAAACAACAGATATTTATTTTCTGGCTGGGCACGGTGGCTCATGCCTACAGTCCCAGCACTTTGAGAGGGGAGTTCAAAACCAGCCTGGGCAACATGGTGAGACCCCATCTCTACCAAAAAAAAAAAAAAAAAATTACCTGGGTGTGGTGGTGTGCGCCTGCCCAGCTACTCAGGAGGCTTACATGGGAGGATCCCTTGAGCCTGGGAGGTCGAGGCTTCAGTGAGCTGTCATCAACCACTGCACCCCAGACCTGGGTGACAGAACAAGAGCCTGTTTAAAATAAATTTTAAAATTTTTCAGTTATTTTCTCACAATTCTGGAGGCTAGAAGTCTGAGATCAAGGTGTAGGTAAGGTTGGTTTCTCCCAAGGCTTCACTCCTTGGCTTATAATGGCTGTCTTCTCCCTGTTTTCAAATGGTCTTACTTCTCTATGTGTCTGTCCTACTTTCTTTTTCTTCTAAGGATATCAGTAAAATTGGATTATGACTCACCCTAATGACCTCCATTTAAATTAATTACCTCTATAAAAATTCTGTCTCCAAATACAGTCACATGCTGAAGTACTAAGAGTTAGGACACGAACATGTGAATTTGGGATGGACATAATTCAGCCCATTAAAATACCACATCACTTTAACTACTTTTCTATAAAGCTGGAATAACTAATTGATACCTAAATACAGTATATGAACTCTATCATAACTATAAGTCAGTGCAAAGAATTAAAAATTGTGGGAAAACACAATTATTGATACCCAAGTCTATGTGAAAAGAAGTCTTCCCCAAATTAAATAAAATGGAATGCCAAGTTATAGTTGAACTATAATAACGAATAGCATTACAGATCAATAAATTTCCTATAACTATTTCTCTATTTCACAGAAAATAATAGTAAGAGAGTTTATTTGTAAACTGTCAGTGAAGATATGCCAAATGCCAAAAAAACTATAAAAAGATGAAGTTATATTTTTGTACTTGAAAAATGGTGATGTTAAATAATTTTTAAAGCTAGTTTAAAATTAACTTTAAAAATCAGATGTAAAGATAATAAAATTTGAAAATGCAAAGGACATTAATTCAATTTAAAAATTTAGGTTGGTTTCAGAAATACTTTAGTGTTTTTTTAATTAAAATTATTACTTTATAAGTCCTGAATCAACTTTTTTGTCTTTTTTGTCTTGCTACTAGCTGCCAATTTACAAATGGGTTGGCCCCTGAATCTATGTCTATATTAATGCAAACTTGGGGATAACAGAACAAAAGTTATCAACAGAATATTAAGAGTTACAGATTTAGTCCTAGGTTCCAACCAGACTTACTTGTTTAATATTTAAAACAAAAAAAATGGAAATATTTGGAGGAAAAAGTATAATAAATTGAAGCAGGGACTGTATCATAAACTTTAGAATAGGTTTTGTCTGGGATTAAATAAATTTGTTCAGGAGCTAGGCTCAAATAAGTTTTGAGTAGAAAATCATTTTAAAACAAAAACAGATTGTAGTACCACCTGCTCTTCTAATATATCATTTGTTCCATAGCATGAAAGGACAAAGATCATCTGTTATGCATTTTCTTGCTTTTAGTGATTAATACAAGATCTAGATAATAAACCAGATTTTCCTAAATCGCTTTGCCACTACAAAAAAAATTACAGATAAAACCCTACAATTTCTAATGCACAAGTAACTTTGATGTGAAGCAAGGACTTAAGAATTTTGAATGAAAAGTTTTAAGTGCTGTAGGAGCACTTAACTGATGTACAGTTCAATCTATTTGCAACTAGTAGCCAAAGAGATGAATTCTAAAGTGCAAGGCCTGAACAATTCACCATAAAATGCCTTGTTTAATGCTTCTTTAATGAAATCAAATTGTTAAGATAATGAAAATAAAGAGAAAGGTCAAGTCACTGAGGATAAGCCAGTTAACCTTATATCTTATTGCATATAACAGCACAGAGTAAGAAACCAATCTTCATAAATTAAATTTATTTCATATTCCTAATGCTTATGAATAAATCATCTGTAATTAAATAATGTGCACTGCTTTTCTGAAAAACTACTATTAGTAGTTAGAATTGGTTTGTGTTTTTCAGATTTGATATGTATCTGCCAGGGAACTCCCGATGGAGTCAAAGCGGTATGCTGTACCCTTGGGCATTTACTGAATCTATCTGAATATCTGAGAAACAATGGGAGAAAGAGAAGCTAATAAAGACTTGAGTAGTAAAACAGCTCAAGATAATTCTCTCAACTCCCTAAATTAGCCTTAAATTACATTTCATTTCACACAAAAGAAAGCAACAAGTAATTTCACTATACTGTTATAACCCCCTCTCACAATATTTCATTTTCCAGAGATCAAATTCAGATGCTGTACATTGCAAAAGTACTTGTGGGTACAGGGACACATATCTCCATTAGCACAAAATTGAAAGGCCAATTTATTTGTCTTTTGCTCCGAAATTCCTTTTTTTTTTTTTTTTTTTTTGAGATGGAGTCTCCCTCTGTCATCCAGGCAGGAGTGCAGTGGCACTATCTGGGCTCACTGCAACCTCTGCCTCCTGGGTTCAAGCCATTCTCCTGCCTCAGCCTCTGAGTAGCTGGGATTATAGGTGCGCACCACGACCCCCAGTTTTAGTAGACAGGGTTTCACCATTTTGGCCAGGCTGGTCTCAAACTCCTGACCTCAAATGATCCACCCACCTCAGCCTCCCAAAGTGCTGGGATTACAGGCATGAGCCACCTCGCCCGGCCTTCTCCCAAATTCTAAACTATATTTGCAAAAAAGAAATTCAAAACTACAAATAACATTGCCATTTATCTTTTAGCAGCATGCTTAAAACACATTTAAAAATAAACTTCATCCTTCTGGAACTTTGCTGACTTTCACCTAAGAAATATATACAAATTTAAGGTTTTTCTTTTATTCAAGTTTTATTCTTTATCTGAAGTCAAATGGTAATGGTTTGAGTCTGTTTTTGGAAACTAAAATAAATCAAAATGAAAAGGTAAGCATTTATTTTCTCCATAAGAAATTTATCCCATTTCCCATTGTTTTCTACACAATAGGACATTTCAAGTTAAAAAGCAACTTTCACTGTAAACAGATGACCCAAAAGAGCAACAATCAGCCTTTTTTCTGCAGAAACCTTCACTAGTGATGATCTCACCCTACAGACACACTCCCAAGAAGTCTCTAAAATGTTCACTTGACTTCATTCCTTTTTTCCTTTCAAGAGAGTTCATGAGAATGCAAGCGAATGAGAGTAAGAATCTCATCATAAAATAGCTCATCTTGAATATATTCTGCTTATAAAGACAATAAGTAACCTAGCCAGGCTTGGTGGCTCACACCTGTAATCCCAGCGCTTCGGGAGGCTGAGACAGGCAGATTACTTGAGTTTAGGAGCAATACTAGCCTTGGTAACCTGGTGAAACCTTGTATCTACAAAAAAATATAAAAATTGGCCAGGGCTGAGTATGGTAGCTCACGCCTGTAACCCCAGCACTTTGGGAGGCCAAGCAAGGTGGTGGGGCGGGGCGGGGGGGTAGCCACCTCAGGTCAGGAGTTTGAGACCAGCCTGGCTAACATTGTAAAATTCCATCCCTAGTAAAAAAACAAAATTAGCCAGGCGTGGTGGTGTGCACCTGTAATCCTAGCTACTCGGGAGGCTGAGACAGGAAAATCGCTTGAACACAGGTGGCAGAGGTTGCAGTGAGCCAAGATCATACCACTGAACTCCAGCTTGGGCAGCAGAGCGAGACTATCTCAGAAAAAAAAAAAAAAATTAGCCAGGCATGGTGGCACACATCTGTAAGTCCCAGCTACTTGAGAGGCTGAGGCAGGAAGACTGCTTGAGCCTGGGAGGTTGAGGCTTCAGTGAGCTGTGATTGTGCCACTGCACTTCAGTCTCGATAGAGCAAGACCCTGTCTCAATTTTAAAAATAATAATTAAAACATGATGAAAGAAAAGTTACCATTCCTCCAACTTTCATAATTTTTACTATCGGTAAATAATTACTTATGATACATTGATATACTGCAACCCTTCAATGGAGAATCATATTTTGGATTTTTTTTTTTTTTTTTTTTTTTTTGAGATGGAGTTTAGCTCTTTTTCCCAGACTGGAGTGCAATGGCACGATCTCGGGCGCAACCTCCGCCTCCTGGGTTCAAGCGATTCTCCTGCCTCAGCCTCCCTGGTAGCTGGGATTACAGGCATGTGCCACCACGCCTGGCTAATTTTATATTTTTTAGTAGAGACAAGGTACTCCATGTTGGCCAGGCTGGTCTCGAACTCCTGACCTCAGGTGATACGCTCACCTCGGCCTCCCAAAGTGCTGGGATTACAGGCATAAGCCACCACACCCGGCCTTGGATTTTTTTAAGATAAGATTTTCCTGTGTATATTCAATTTTGAAAACTAAATCTCATTATTCCTATTACATATACCTGTATTTTTCAGACTTGTACTTTAGAGCAATTAAAGACAATTTTCCCATGCACGAGTTAAGAAAATACATTCAGTTGTACTTCCCAGAATTCAAGCCTGAAAGTTATCTCATTGTCTTGTTTCAGGTAATATCTACCATATTCACAAAAATCTCTTAAAATTAGTACATGACTTGAAACCAATTATTTAAAACCAATTATTTAAATAATTGGTTAAAATTATTTAAAAATCTGAAATGCTTGAATGTATTGAATTCTTAAGATTAATATTTTGGGCCGGGTGCGGTGGCTCACGCCTGTAATCCAGCACTTTGGGAGGCCCAGGTGGGCAGATCACGAGGTCAGGAGATCGAGACCACCCTGGCTAACATGTTGAAACCCCGTCTCCACTAAAAATACCAAAAAAAAAAAAAAAAATTAGCTGGGTGTGGTGTCGGGTGCCTGTAGTCCCAGCTACTCGGGAGGCTGAGGCAGGAGAACAGCGGGAACCCAGGAGGCAGAGCTTGCAATGAGCTGAGATGGTGCCACTGCACTCCAGCCTGGGCAACAGAGCGAGACTGTCTCAAAAAAAAAAAAAAAAAAGATTATTATTTTGTAAGCTACTTCCCATTACTCTTTTAAACCTACAGCATAACTGACTGATGCTATGCTCTAATTAAAACACTATACATTACAGTTTGATTCAACAAAATAATAAATTAAAAGTTGCCTTCAATAAAATAAAAGTCTCAATTACATTCCAAACATTCACCTAAAGTATTTAATAAAAAACAAGGCTTTTATCTTTTGACTCTAGCTAAGGAAGCACATTCACAAATGATAGGCACCCAAAATTTAATTTTTAAAAAGGATTGTGTTTGCAGCATTTATAAATGGATGCCTTAATTGCACTGAAATGATTCTTGCAAACTAAAAGTGACTCCGTTAATCAAATGATAGAAAAAGTTACTAAAAAAATTAAAAATCTAGCTGGATGTGGTGGTGCATGACTATAGTCCCAGATACTTGGAAGGTTAAGGTATCAGGATTCCTCGAGCTCAGGGCTTTTAGGCCAGCCTGGGCAACACAGTGAGACCTCATTTCAAAACAGAATTTTGTTTAATTCCTGCTAATCTTGCTAATAAATGCAAAACAAGTTCCTACTAAGTGAAGAAACTTTAAATGTAGAGCTAGAATATGGGCATCTTGCTTAAGTGAACTTGTGACAAACACTATCCTTCAGTGAGTTTAATGACACCAATTGACAGTCTAACAATCCAATGGGAGAATAAAGAATAAAACTATTCCAGATTAATGCATCTGATAGTAAACAAATGTAACCTGCTGAACAGTGTTTTCAACATTGCATTCCACTTTCTCTCCCTCACAACTACATGAGGATAGATTACCATTTAATATTTGCAAAGCAGACCTAATTTGGAAAGAAATATTTTAGGCACACTGTGAGCCACAGTTATTTAAATAAGAGTCTTATATGAGTGTGTGCAAAAATTTCCCGGAAAAAAATTAGAGAAATTCCTTCCTGGACAAGTGATTTGTCTGCTTCAAAATTGATATTAGAGTTAAAAATATATAATTTATTTTCAAAGCAATTTATAAGAAAACTGATTATCACTTTTCAGCTATGACAAAAAATTGTGAGAGTTTTACAAAAAATTTTGTTTACTGATATACTGTGTGATATTTTAGAGTTACATTTTAAATGGATATGAATAGAATGTAGGAATCAACAGGAAAATGTAAGTAGCTTCACCAGACATAATCTGTATTTCTTTTGCTTGCTGCCACTCTGTGCTCATACCTGATTTTACAAATGAACAAGACAAGCACTTCATCTTTAGAAAGTATTGAAGAGAAAACTGTAGAAATAAATCACAATGAAAAGGTTCGTTTTAACATAATAGTTTCATTTGAGAAAAACTGGACTTTAAACAAATCTGTTTACTTATAAACTAATGATTGAATTATTTTTACTCTAAACATTACACCCATAATAAAAAAAAAACTAAGCAATAAAATCATGAGGAAATGCCAGTAACTATATCTGGGGCAAAGACTGAGAGAGCTGTCATGATTGCCTTAATGAACTACAAATGTGGATTATCATTTTTAAAACAACTATTTTCATGGTCATCTAATTTTTTTTTTTAAGTTTAAATCCCCTTAATTAACAGAGTAAGACAATCGAATGGGAAAATCAAAAGTACAATAATCATAATATACCAACTATTTGGTTTAAGAATGTAATATAACCTATTTTTTTTTCTGCAACAGAAACAACATGAACCACAGCTATATTTGTTGTACACAAATATTTAAAATTAGTTAGCATTTCAGGAGCAGCAGTATAGGAGGCACATGAGAATAAGAACATCATTATTGGGCCAGGCACGATGGCTCATGCCTGTTATCTCAGCACTTTGGGACGCTGAGGAAGGCAAATCACTCGAGGTTAGGAGTTCAAGACCAGCCTGGTCAACATGGTGGACCCTCGTCTCTATTTAAAAATCAAAAATTAGCCGGGTGTGGTGGCACACTCCTGTAACCCCAGCTACTCAGGATGCTGAGGCACAAATCACTTGAACCTGGGAGGCATAGGCTGCAGTGAGCTGTGATCATGCCAGAGAATAGACATATTAGAAAACTAGCTCAGTTGGCCAGGTGTGGTGGTTTGTGCCTCTAATCCCAGCACTTTGGGAGGCAGAGACAGGTGGATCTCTTGAGCTCAGAAGTTTGAGATCAGCCTGGCCAACATGGTGAAACCCTGTCTCTACTAAAAATACAAAAATTAGCGGGAGTGGTGGTGCACATCTATAATCCCAGCTACTTGGGAGGCTGAGGCATAAGAGTAACTTAAACCCCAGAGGCAGGGTTTGCAGTGAACCGACATCACACCTCTGTACTCCATCGTGGGTGACAGAGAGAAAGAAAGGAAAAGGAAAGGGAAAGGAAAGGAAGAAAGAAGGAAGGAAAGAGAGAGAAAGAGAGAGAGAGGGAGGGAGGGAGGGATGAAGGAAGGAAGGAAGGAAGGAAGGAAGGAAGGAAGGAAGGAAGGAAACCAGTTCAGAGTCTTTTTGTCTGGTCAACCTCATAAATTATTTAAATTCTCTGGGTTAAAAAAAAAGAAGAAACATTATCTACATGTAGTATTACGTCAAGGATTATATGAGATTACATTTATATATATATACATATATATATATATAAAACCTGGCACACAGTAGGTGCTAAATAAACCATTGTTATTGAAATCGATTGGTACAGTTGACAGATAAAAGTATCTGTGCATCAACCCAGAAATACAACAGAAGGCCAGGCACAGTGGCTCATACCTGTAATACCAGCACTTTGAGGGGGGCCATGGCAGGCAGATCACTTGAGCCCAGGAGAAAGAGACCAGCCTGGGCAACATGGTAAAACCCCATCTCTACTAAAAATAAAAAAGTTAGCTGGGTGTGGTGGTGTGCACCTGTGGTCCCAGCTACTGACAGGGCTGAGGTGGGAGGATCGCTTGAGCCCAGAAGGTCAAGGCTGAAGTAAGTGGTGATTGCACCACTGCACTCCAGCCTGGGTGACAGAGTAGACCCTGTCTCAAAAAAAAAAAAAAAAAAAAAAAAAAAAAAGACAATCTGTGAGGTGTGTTGGCCCACAATGTAATTACACATTGGATGCAGAATATGCTATCCATTCACTGACACTCCAAATTTCCTGGACTCCTATTTGCCCAAATGTGTATTTTATTAAGAGAGAGGCCGGGCGCGGTGGCTCAAACCTGTAATCCCAGCACTTTGGGAGGCCGAGGTGGGCGGATCACGAGGTCAGGAGATCGAGACCATCCTGGCTAACACGGTGAAACCCCGTCTCTACTAAAAAAAAATACAAAAAACTAGCCGGTCGAGGTGGCAGGCGCCTGTAGTCCCGGCTACTCGGGAGGCTGAGGCAGGAGAATGGCGTGAACCCAGGAGGTGGAGCTTGCAGTGAGCTGAGATCCGGCCACTGCACTCCAGCCTAGGTGGCAGAGCTAGTCTCCGTCTCAAAAAAAAAAAAAAAGAGAGAGAGAGAAAGTATGAAACAATTCAGCTGTCATTGAACCGTGTTATATTTAGTTGGTATCCAGACTCTTAAAATGTAACATTCTAGCAGGGCACAGTGGCTCACACCTGTAATTCCAGCACTTTGGAAGGCTGAGGCAGGCAGATCATGAGGTCAGGAGATCAAGACCATCCTGGCTAACACGATGAAACCCCGTCTCTACTAAAAATACAAAAAATTAGCCGGGCGTGGTGGCAGGCTACTCAGTCCCAGCTACTCGGGAGGCTGAGGCAGGAGAATGGCATGAACCTGGGAGGCAGAGGTTGCAGTGAGCCGAGATTGCACCACTGCACTCTAGCCTGGGCAACAGAGGGAGACTCTCACAAAAACAGAACTAAACAAAAAAACACATAACATTCTAAAATTAAATTTGGTTTGAAACCATTCATTGATATTCATAAAATGGGACCTGATTTTGAGTGACACTAAATTTCTCTAAGCACTGACATTCATTTTGAAATGAAAACTGAAGAATTCAGGGTAGTCAAAATGAATTATTAGGAATTAGACATATTTTCAAACTTTTTAATCTAAAGAGATGCTAAGTTTCCAACCTTGCTTTCTTTTGATTATTGAAAACAAAACCTTCTTTTAAGTCCAAATTCTCTACCTTAGAAAACGATTCTTTTTAAAGCTCTTTTCCATAATCATAATTTTTTTCTACAATGAAACCTTTGAAATCCAGAGAAATTATTTAATCTTGAGAAGTTGTCTCATGTGTATCAAAAAAAAAAGTAGAGAAAAAAGTAGAGAACAAGACAGTAATACACTTTCATATATAAACTGACTTGTGAATTACATAGTATATATCTGAGATATTCAAACGGAGGACAATGTCCAGTGAAGACCATCAGCAACACCATGGAACGTATTAGAATTGCAGAATCTCAAACCTATTCAATCGGGACCTACATTTTAGAAAAATCTCTGGGTGACTTACATGCATATTAAAATTTGAGCTACAATGGTAAAACAATGATACACTAATAATAGAAACATCTGGTTCTTTCTTTTTTTTTTTTTTTTTTTGAGACTGAGTCTCGCTCTGTCACCCAGGCTGGAGTACAGAGGTGTGATCTTGGCTCACTTCAAACTCCACCTCCCAGGTTCCATGATTCTCCTGCCTCAGCCTCCTGAGTAGCTGGGATTACAGGTGCCTGCCACCACACCTAGCTAATTTTTGTATTTTCAGTAGAGACAGGGTTTCAACATGTTGGCCAGCTGGTCTCAAGCTCCTGATCTCAAGTGATCCGCCTGCCTTGGCCTCCCAAAGTGTTGAGATGACAGGTGTGAGCCACCACACCCAGTCCTTTTCTTTTTTTCTTTTTTCTTTTTACTTTTTGTTCCTTTCTTTCTCTCTCTTTCTTTCTCTCTCTCTCTCTCTCTCTCTCTCTCGACAGGGTCTCACTCTGTTGCCCAAGTTGGAGTGCAGTAGTGCAATCATAACTCACTGCAATTTTGAACTTCTGGGCTCAAGCAATCCTCCCACCTCAGTCTCTCCAGTGGCTGGAAGTACAGGCATACACCACCATGCCCGGCTATTTATTTCATTTTTAAATTTTTAGTAGAGACTGAGGTCTCACTATGTTGCCCAGGTTGGTCTTGAACTCCTGAGTTCAAATGATCCTCCTGCCTCAGCCTCCCAAACTGCTGGGATTACAGATATGAGTCATCACCCACCCCCAAACCCCCCACTGCCACCCTGATTTTTATATCATAATAATGAAATCAAGTTGATTCAGTGATGAAACTGCTCTATATACTTAAAAGCTAGGAAATGTGGGCTGAAAGGCACTTCAAAACTAAAATTTCCCCTAAATCTCTACTCGCAGGAAAAGTAGATAGAAGGGCAAAAAACCTATTAGAGATCCATTTCATCTTTAGTTAAAATTCTCTCTTCCCTCTCACTCAGACATCACTTTTCTTTTTCTTTCTAGAGCCCAACAAGCCAATTCCAGAAAACTGAGTTAAACTGCATTAGAAAACAGCTTTCTGTCGAAGTGGGATTACTGAAAACATAGAAACTCTTTTTTAAAAAAGAGATCACCCAATTATCTGGCTTTATTTCACAGGGGGCAGAAACTTTATGCTATTTCTAGCAATGCAACATAGGTACATGAAATAAATTCTTTCAGGCAATTCTAAGAATGCTATATTTAGAGGCAAAATAAACCAGTTGTTCTCAGGATGAAAGCAATAAATGGTCATCCAAATTACTCAAGAAAGTAATACTGAGTTTTTGTCTCCTTTTACAGAGTAGATGATTACCTCAAGTTCTAGAGGATTAGAAATAGTTTAAACTGAGCTCCACAGGAAGTAGGAAATAAGACTCATCATGTCCTACCCCAGAGAATCTGAACAGCTGCTCTTTAATTTGGGAGACTGGGTGATGACTGTGACAAGTCAAAGTGCCTAAGATTTAACTGCGTTGGAGTCTTAACATTTTTTATACCCTATTTGACAAAATGGGAGAAAGGGGAGATTAACTGCAGGGGAGAGGAGAAACCTGAACACAGAGATATTTTCCTTATCTTTTATGTAATAGCATTGATTCCATGGTAGGAAATTAGCACATATATTTAGGAAATGAGTGTGTAAAATATGTTCTCCTCCCTTGATAGGCCATTAATCACTATAGGATTAAGCAAACCAACCATCCAATATCCACCAGAATTCATCTATTGAAACTAAAATACCATCAGGCCACTGCTTCTCTTCCTCATTTCTAGTCCTTCTCAGTGCTCACCTTCAAATCATCAAAATAGTTTCCTTAAAAGACTTGATTTAAAATAAAAGCAATTAAAAATATTTTTAAATGGTCAAAGAAAGTCATTACACAATTCAGAATATATTATTTTCATCTATGTTCAATTTTTCCACATTATCATCTGAAATGCAATTACACAATTTATGCTGAGGGGTCTGAGTTTTTCATGTAATCATTCAAGGATGCAAAGTAGATTAATTAAATTTGGGAGAATCGATCTCCATTCAAAAAAGATTAATATATTTTCTCTAAATTACAGAAGTAGATAACTTAATCATGGGTTTATGGGAAAACCACACATACTTTTGAAATAGAGTGAATTATCAGCAAAGAACCCACAGCCTGTTATCTCCACTGATTTGTCTCCCAGTACATGTTTTTATGCTTTTCTCTCAACAAACATGGTCTTTTGTTAGTTTCACAGTCATGTAACAGAGAGGCACCAGAGAGAAATATTTTGTAATTGAGGATCTTTGTCCTCAAAACCTCCTATTATCAGGAAGATAATAAAATATATTATGTATTACCCTTTCAAGGTGATATTGTAATTCAGATGCTACTTTTATGTCCAGATCAGGTCTCCCTACACAGAACGGAGAGCTTGATGGTTCACAGTTGGACTGTGGATGTCAGAAACACGGCTGATTTTGGAATAAGAAATTAAAATACAACATAAAAATGAGACAGATGAAGTATCATAAAGTCATCTGTTCTTTACTCTCCTGTAAGTGTTAGAATCCCTGTTAGATCAAGCAGGCATCCTCTTTCAGAGGTCCCAAAGGCAGGCTGCAGTAGAGTTTATGTTGAACTGGGAATCTGGTTTCATTTCTAGCTTAGGCCAGCTTTGTTAAACAAAGTCACATTTCTGGGCATTAGTACTACTGTCTTTAACTTTAAATTACTGACTATATCAGTGATTCTCAAATTGCAAACCCTGGACAAACAGCATCAGTATCTCCTGAAAAATTTTTGGAAATGCTAGTTTTTAGCACCCACCTACTTACCAAACCAGAAACTCTGGGCATGGGGTTCGGCAATTTGTGTTTTAATAAGCCTGCCAAGTGATTCAAATGCACTTTTAAGTGTGGAGATCATTGGATTGTGTGATCTAGCCATGTGGTAATTAGCAAGGAGAACCACCTGTTTATGAGCTTGTTACATCAAAGACTGTGCCTCACTTAGTCTTAGAACCTAGAATGCCTCAATGAATGAATGAATGAATGAATGAATGAATGAATGAAGATATCATGTTCATAATTAAGTAATCACATCTCCCCCAAATTCCAATTGCACTTTATGACCATCTTATGGTAAATGTCACTTTTATTAGTTATTACTGTCATTTGTGCATATGTCTTTATCTTGTCTACAAAACAGCCACCATCCATAACAAATTTTTATTTCTGTATCTCATCAAGCAGTCATTCTCAAACACTACCATGAATAAAAGTACCTGGAGGGCAAAAATTATTAGTCCCCACCCCTCAGTGTTTCTGATTAAGTCTGAGGTGGGACCTGAGAATCTGCATATTTAACAAAGTGCTGCTGATGCTGCGGGTTCCAGGACCCCACTTTGAGAACCACTGCCACAACTATACCTCATCAGGTGCATAGAAAATTCCAGTGTGAGGCCAGGTGCTATGACTTACGCCTGTATTCCCGGCAATTTAGAAGGCCGAAACAGGCAGATCACTTGAGCTCAGGAGTTAGGGACCAGCCTGGGTATCATGGCGAAACCCCATCTCTACTAAAAATGCAAAAAATTAGTTGGACGTGGTGGCATGCACCTGTGGTCCCAGCTACTCAGGAGGCTGAGGTGGAAGGATCCCTTGAATCTGGGAGGCAGAGGTTGCAGTGAGCTGAAATGGTGCCACTGCATTCCCACCTGGGTGACAGAGGGAGATCCCATCTAAGAAAAAGAAAAAAGAAAGAAAAAAAATAAGGGAAGAAAGAGAATAAAGGGAGGGAGGAAGGAAGGAAGGGCAAGAAAGAGAAAATTCCAGTGCGAGAGTGTTATAACACAAATTTGAATGGTTAAAAAACAGCAAGTTTTTAAATATGATTTAATTTTTGATATACAGCTTTTTCAGAATCATATCCACTATATAAACCAAGGCACACCTGCATTTGGAAAACCAGTGCAGAAGAAGACACAGGTCTATAAAACAATGCAGTATACTTCTCTCTTCAAAATTCTGAAACTATTTTGACCTTGCTTTTGACAACTGTACAAAAGTTTAAGTCCAATTAACACTATAATTATGAGTATTGCCATGCCAAACTATAAGTTTTCAGAACTGATAAAGGAAAGAACAACCTACAACTTTTCTCTTTTTTTTTTTTTTTTTTTTTTGAGATGGAGTATCACTGTCACCAAGGCTGAAGTGCAGTGGTGCCATCTTGGCTCACTGCAACCTCCGCCTCCCAGGTTCAAGCAACTCTCTTGCCTCAGCCTCCTGAATAGCTGGGACCACAGGCATCCGCCACCACGCCTGGCTAATTTTTGTATTTTTAGTAGAGATAGGGTTTCATCATGTTGGCCAGACTGGTCTTGAACTCCTGACCTCGTGATCCACCCGCTTCTGCCTCCCAAAGTGCTGGGATTACAGGCATGAGCCACCGTGTCTGGCTACAACTTTTCATTCTAAACTATTTGCCTGAAGTTGACGCAGAGCTTTGAAATATAGGTATTCTAATTCTTCCAGTAATTGTAATTTATTTTTAGTGCTGCTGTCAAAATTACTTTCTTTCCCCTTATCACTAATTTTTCACTCATTCATTCATTCAACAAATACTGAGTACTGACTTGTACCAACTTCTGTTCTAGACACTGGAGATAAAAGAGTAAGTCAAAGTCCTTGCCCGTGTAGGTTTAACTTCTAGTGAGGGAAATACATAATAAAAATCATTCAGTATCAGCAGGACTCAGTGGCTCACGCCTGTAATCCCAGTACTTTGGGAGGCCGAGGCGGGTGGATCACTTGAGGTCAGGAGTTTGAGACCAGCCCGACCAACATGGTACCAACATGGTGAAATCCCGTCTCTACTAAAAATACAAAATTAGGCTGTGTGCAGTGGCTCACACTTGTAATCCCAGCACTTTGGGAGGCTGAGGTGGGCAGATCTCCTGAGGTCAGGAGTTCAAGATCAGCTTGGTCAATATGGTGAAACCCCATCTCTACCAAAAATAAAAAAATTATCCAGGCATGATGGCGGGTACCTGTAATCCTAGCTACTCTGGAGGCTGAGGCGGGAGAATTGCTTGAACCCGGGAGGCAGAGGTTACAGTGAGCCGAGATCACGCCATTGCACTCCAGTCTGGGCGATGGAGCGAGACTTCATTACAAAAAAAAAAAAAATTACCTGGGTGTGGTGGCATGCACCTGTAGTCCCAGCTACTCGGGAGGCTGAGGTGGGAGAAAGAATCACTTGAACCTGGGAGGTAGAGCTTTCAGTGAGCTGAGATCGTGCCACTGTATTCCAGCCTGGGTGACAGAACAAGACTCCATCTCAAAAACAACAACAAAAAATCATTCAGTATCTATAGTGTCTAGTGAGCTAAGAAATCTGATTCACGAGTTCTATACATCATGAATTTAAATGTGCATTTTAACATCATTTTTCCTAGTTCAAAACAGTAAAATATTATGGCTGCAATTCTAAGTAAATACTTCAATTACTTAGCAACCTACCTGTTCTTAATCTGCAAATTCTACAAACACCACATTGCCTTTGACCTTCCTCAACCTTCTGTTCTTAAGAACTACACATTTAATCTAAGGAAAGATATGTTTGAATATATTGCATATATTCACTATGGCATGAAGCAGACAGTTATGTAAGAAGTGAATTATGGTTGCTATGCAAACCATAACTTAGTATTTTGGACAAAAGCTTTAACACTATTCAAGTGAACTATATATTTTTTTTAAATACCAAAAGAAAAATACACTGAAATATCAATTTTTTATATAATAAGTTTCATACAGATTTCATCTTTGCTCTAAAATGAACATAGGATCATGACAAACGAGAGGCAGGACTAGATTGCAGCTCCAACTTGGACAGACAGAGCAGTGTGTAGAGGCTCTCATCATGAATTTTTGCTCCAGAATTACTGCAGGAATAAATCAGGAAACCTGGGGGACCCATAGGCCCCATGAAGGAAACAGATTGCTCCTGCAGGACCCGGGAAACACCCCAAATACTGTGCTGGTATCCACGACCGAGAGACCCACAGATGGTTCACCTCACAGGACTCTGTGCAGACAACCTCCAGTACCATCCCGGAGCCTGGTCGACTCGCCTAGTGGCTAAATCCAGGAGTGAGATAACACTCATTACAGCTGGGCTCTCAGGAAGCCACATCTATAGGAAGAGGGTATGAGTATCACATCAAGGGAACACCCCGTGGGACAAATGAATCTGAACAATAGCCTTCAGCCCTAGACCTTCCTTCTTGCCTAGGCTGGTCTCAAACTCCTGAGCTCAAGTGATCCTAGCCTCAGCCTCCCGGTGTGCTAGGATTACAGGCATGAGCCACCACAACTGGCCTGGTTTATTTATTTCTGCTGTATTATCTACTCTATTCATTATACAAAATTGTTTACACCATGCCATTCTGAATACATTTCTTATGCATCCCTACTGGCCAGTACAAATCAATTATTAATAATTCTATTACTTGTATTTAAGAAGGCAAATATTTTGCCAAAATTATCACCACCTTGATCAATGCAAACAACTACACAGTGACTTTAGGGAATTCGCATACATTTTTTTTTTTTTGTCTTACTCATAAAGTGATACTCTTCTGAGTAAAAAAGTTTAAACAAAAATTATAAGTTTGCTATAAAATATAAACAGAGATCATAATACTTTTAAAAATATTACGTTTAAAAAATAATAATTAATCAAAGGGTGAATTTCATTTCCTCTGAAACTGTTGCTTTGAAAATTATTCCCAGGGTATAAAAAGTAAATACAAATAATGACATTATAAAACATCCTGCACAATTGTTTGTTTTCAATTTAATACATATATTTTCTGGGCTACTCGATACAGTGATTCATAAGTTAATATTTTCTCATTATAGACTTTTTATTTATTGTTTGTTTGTTTGTTTGTTTTTAGATGCAGAGTCTTGCTCTGTCGCCCAGGCTGAAGTGCACTGGTGCAATCTCAGCTCACTGCAACCTCCGCCTCCCAAGTTCAAGCAATTCTCCTGCCTCAGCCTCCCAAGTAGCTGGGATTACAGGCATGCACCACCACACCCGGCTAATTTTTGGGTTTCACCATGTCAGCCAAGCTAGTCTTGAATTCCTGACCTCAAGTGATCTGCCTGCCTTGGCCTTCCAAAGTGCTGGGATTACAGGCGTGAGCCACTGCACCCAGTCTAGACTTTTTAATTAGAAAGAAAATACAACACTCCTCAAAGCCAATAAAACCTAAAGATAAGGAAAAAATGCTGCAAAACAACACAGATGATTACGAAAGAAGAAAACAGAAAAAAAAAAAAAACCAGGAAATCTGTTTTCTCTCTGTTAACTGTGATCACATAACCAATCAAATCTTATGTTTCCCAGTCAACATAATAAACAGGCAATCTACATAACGTGAGAAAATATTTGCAAACTATGCATCCAACAAAGGACTAATATCCAGAATCTATAAGAAACTTAAACAAATCAAAAAGAAAAAAACAAATAACCCCATTAAAAAGTGGGCAAATGACATGAACAGACACTTCTCAAAAGAAGACATATAAATGGCCTACAAACAAAAAACAATGCTCAACATCCTTAATCATCAGAGAAATGCAAATTAAAACCACAATGAAATATCATCTTACACCAATCAGAATAGCTATAATTAAAAAGTAAAAAAATAACAGATGTTGGAGAGGATGTAGAGAAAAAGGAATGCTTATACACCATTGGTGGGAATGTAAATTAGTTCAACCTCTATGGAAAACAGTATGAAAATTTCTTGAATAAGTAAAAATACAGCTACCATTCTACCCAGCAATACTACTACTGGGTGTCTATCCAAAGGAAAAAAAAAAATTGTTTGACACCTTGGCTCAGTTTGGTGGCTTGTACCTATAATCCCACTATTTTGGGAGGCTGAAGCAAGAGGACTGCTTGAGCCCAGAAGTTTGAGACCAACCTGGGCAACATAGCAAGACCTTGTTTCTACAAAAAATTAAAAATAATTAGCCAGGTATGGTGGTACATGCCTATAGTCCCAGCTACTTAGAGGCTGAGGCAAGAAGATCGCTTGAGCCCAGGAGTTGAAGGCTGCAGTGAGCCATGATCACACCACTACACTCCACCCTGAATGACAGAGGGAGACCCTGTCCCCCCTCCAAAAAGAAAAAACAGGAAACCTGCACTTGTATGTTCACTACAGCACTGCAGCACTATTGGCAATAGCAAAGTCATGGAATCAACTTGTGTTCATCAACGGTGAATTGGATAAAGACAATATGGTACACATACACCATGAAATACTATGCAGTCATAAAAAACAAAACAAAACAAAACATAAAATCATGTCCTTTGCAGCAACATGAATGCAGTTGGAGGCTATTAAGTGAATTAATGCAGAAACAGAAAATCAAATAATACATGTCTAACTTAAAAGTGGGCGCTAAACACTGGGTATACATATACATAAAGATGGAAACAATAGACACTGGGACTCCTAAAAGAGGGAGGGAAGGAGGGAGGCGGGACCTGAAAATGTATATATCGGGTACTACATTCAGTAGTTGTGTGATGGGTTCACTAGAAGCCTAAATCCCAGCATCACCCAATATACTCATGTAACAAACCTGCATCCTCAAACATGAATCCCCTGAATCTAAACTTTTTAAAAAATTGTTTCCATTTTCAATTTATACGAAGACATTACAAATAAAATATTTCTACCTACATCATCCATTCTAATACAAGACTATTCCTAAATTTGAAAAGCAAGTTTTAGTTACTCAAATCACTCATTTTAATCAGTTTTTTTATTGTAAAGAATTATTTCATTTATTACCTAACTTGCTTATAAAAATTATTCTGGTTGGTTAGAACCTTTTGGTGGACTTGAGATTGTTCTTGCTCATTTACAAAACTTTGGCCATGCACAGTGGCTTAGGCCAGGCCTGGTGCCTCACGCCTGTAATCCTAGCACTTTGGGAAGCCGAGGTGGGACGATCACCTGAGGTCAGGAGTTCGAGACAAGCCTGGCCAACATGATGAAACCCCATCTCTGCTAAAAATACAAAAATTAGCAGAGCACGGTGGTACGTGCCTGTAATCTCAGCTACCCGGGAGGCTGAGGCAAGAGAATCACTGGAACCCGGGAGGCAGAGGCTGCAGTGAGACGAGATAGCGCCACTGTACTCCAGCCTGGGCGACAGAGCGAGACTCCATCAAAAAAAAAAAAAAAAAATCTTTGACATTCACTATATACTAGGAAAGTTTCACTTCCAAATGTGCCCCCTGTAAAACGTAGAATCATAATTGTCCCGACAGGTAGGGTGGCTAATAGTGTGATTGCTGAAAGCTTACTAAGAATACGCTGCATAGGTTTTTTAAATGTCTATTTCATTTAAAACGTAAGGACAAAAACCATGTCTGATTCAGAGTAAATTAAAGATCCATGATCATTGAGTTAATTCCACATTAACGAACTTGCTAACAGTATACTTAATAGTGTATTCCAGGGGTTGGCAGCCACCCTGTATGTGCTAACCACAGGCTGTCAGATTCGAGGCACTTTATTACAATGCAATCACCAATCACCACTGTCTCACTGCCCCCTTCTTGACAGCCTTGCTGAGAGGTTTGGGCACCGGTAGGTGTGTGAAGTTAAGCAGCAGGAGTCGCCCTGGACACACTCAGTTATTTGTTAGGAAGGATGGGAGGGAGGGGAGGGGAGGGGAGGGGAGGGGACAGAAGGGGAGAGGATGGAACGAGCTAATTGTAAAAACGAAAATAAAGAAGGACAGAATGCATAAAGTGCATCCTTTCTATCCCAGCAGGGAGGTCAGGTATTGAATAGGAGCCTGGAGTGGGCAGGAAAGAGGCTGTGAGGTGAACTGGAAGAAGATGAGTAAAGGATGAGCACCTTCCAACTGTCTCCCAGGGAAGACTTCAGGGGGCAGGAAACAAAACTGCAACATAGTTGCTCTCAACCTGCCCTTCAGGACTTCTCATGCTTACACACTGGCCTCTCTGCTTAGTCATCAGGCTTCCCAGAGATAATCTCTGGCCATCCAAATTCATCACCCCAACCAGAACACACTCCTCTTTTGAATATTCCTTCTCCCTCCAGGGAACCAAAATTTCCAACAAATGTTAATCCCTGAATACTATGTGTTTCTCTTAGGTGTGGATTTAATGAACTAACCAAAGTTATATTGTCAGAAGTACAATAGTGTTATAGGCTGGGCGTGGTGGTTTATGTCTGTAATCCCAGCACTTTGGGAGGCTGAGGCAGGCAGATCACCTGAGGTTAGGAGTTCAAGACTAGCCTTGCCAACATGGAGAAACCACGTCTTTACGAAATATACAAACATTAGCCGGGTGTGGTGGTGCACCTGTAATCCTGGCTAGCTGGGAGGCTGAGGCAGGAGAATCACTTGAACCTGGTAGGCGGAGGTTGCAGTGAGCCAAGATTGCCCCACTGCGTTCCAGCCTGGGTGACAGAGTGAGACTCAGTCTTAAAAAAAAAAAAAAAAAAAAAAAAAAAGCGTTATTCTTTTTAAAGAGAAGCATGAATTGGAATGCTCTGGGGTAAGGGAAGTCTTAACTGCTGCTAGTTTACTCTAGGTTCAAACCTCCTCTCTGGTTTATGCCTCCTTCATCCACACAAGGTCTAGTTTAGAGGAGTGGTTCTCAACCAGGGACTATTTTGCCCTCCCCCTTCCCAGGGGCAATGTCTGCAGACACTTTTGGTTGTCACCACTGGGGTGGGGAGGATGATACTGGCATCGAGTGGGTTCAGCATTGCCAGGGCTGCTCCTGAACACACTAAAATGCCTAGAAATTACCTAGCTCAAAATGTGAACAGGGACAAGGCTGAGAAATCTTGCCTTGAGTCCAATTACAATTGACTTGAGTCCAATAGGAGCCTGGATACAATAGTCCAACTACAGCAGCAGCATCACTGCATCCCATAGGCTTCTTCACCTTTGGCCAGGAGAAGCCCTGAGCCTCAGTCTTGAGTTACAGCAGATCACAAATTCGAACACAAGGAAATCTGGTATTGGAGGAACATAGGAGTGGAGGTGTGAGCTGAAGAACAATTCCACCTCGGCCTGCAGTTTATTCCCCCTTCTCAGCTCCATCACATTCTTATGTCTAAGCAACAAGAAAACAGCACAAAGACCTCCTGCTGAACGCTAACAAAATGATTCAGAAAAATACTTCATTACCCTTACCACTATTTATACTTCCTCGATAACAAAAAAGCTGGTTTGTTCAAAAATGCAGAAAAACAATTTTGCTTCTTAGAATAGGTTTTTCATTGTTTTCTCTGCCTTTCATGATACGGTATTTTCTTAGAGATGCATTTAGCTTATTTCTCATTTTTTTGACTTCAGCACAAGATTAGTGAGGAAGAAGAGATGGTCTGCAAATATCTTTCCACAGTTCGAAGTATATTAAGATAAATATTCCTACAATCTAATTCATTTTCTAGAAAACTTCATTCATCAGTTTTAAAACCAAAACAGAGCTTATGCTCAAACCTAAAGGTAATGTCTGTTTAGGAGGCAATGATCTCTGGTTGGATCTGTCTCAGTCTGCACCTCAAATATAGTGGAAAAATACGTCAAAAAGCACATTTATATAGCCATCCGTTAAACAGTTCTTAGTTTTTTTTAATCAATTGATGTGGATTACATTAGAGAACCATTTGCATAAACCGGATGTAGACAAATGAAATGATACACAAAAGAAAAAAAAAAACAGGTAATATGGCTAAATAATTATTTATTTATTTATTCTGTAGAAACAAGTTCTCTCTATGCTGCGCAGGCAGGTCTTGAACTCCTGGGCTCAAGCAATCCTCCTACCTTGGCCTCTCAAAGTGCTGGGATTATAGGCGTGAGCCACCACACCCAGCCAGTATGACTAAGTAAAGATACCTAAACTCAGTAAAAAACTCAGGGCTCAATACTTTTTCTACTCCATGAGGAATAATGTTGAAATATACTTGTAATTCTATTACCTACTAAAAAGGTTAAATTCAAAGCTATCTAAAATAAAATTTAAACTATGTTTTATTGAAATATATATTCTTATAGAATTATGCTAATACAGATCTCTATAGAGTCTCTTTTCCTGAAGAAGAGATAAATAAATGTTAGCCTCTAAAGAGAATATATATTATATTAATACATATATTAAATAACATTAGAACATTCTGAGTTCATGAATAACCCGATTTTGAAAACTTTATAAATAGCCAGATAACATATAAAATATTAAAACCCTTACTCAAGCTATGAAACTTCAATAAATTTGCATTTCATAGATAGTTCAATGGCAGTCAAAAATTTTTTTAATTAGGTACCTTTACATAAACGATTCTGCTACCCCTACAATTCTGTAACTTTCCACATTTAAAAAGCATGTTGTTAAATTCATGAGATAGTTTACACAAAATGGTGACTAGAAATCATCTTGCAAACCGCAGGAAGTTAATAATCACAACCCCACCCTTCAATTCATATGGCTTTACAGTAACTACTATTACTATTATCTCTTCCAGCTTGTTACCCAGCATTTCTTTCTCTGCGCTGGTTGCTTTCTTCCAGTAAGCATTAGAGAGGTAAGAGAAGAGCTTTTGTGTAAAATATTAACTTAGCAAACTTAAAACGTCAACTCAACTCTTTGGCACACTCATTTTTACAAGATTATCTTTTTCAAAAGAAATATCTTGTCCTGAATCTTCTTTACATGAAGAACCCGTAAGCCAGTGACTGTTTATTTCTTTGAGAATATAACCTAAATTACCCTTTCCTTTGGTTTCCTCACTAAAGAAAAACATAAGTGAATAAATTTTATTTTATTTTATTTTTTTATTTTTATTATTATTATTTTTTTTTGAGACGGAGTCTCGCGCTGTGTCACCCAGGCTGGAGTGCAGTGACGTGATTCCAGCTCACGGTAACCTCTGCCACCCAGGTTCAAGCGATTCTGCCTCAGCCTCCTGAGTAGCTGGAATTACAGGTACCTCCCACCGTGCCTGGCTAATTTTTGTATTTTTAGCAGAGATGGGGTTTCACCATCTTGGGCAGGCTGGTCTTGAACTCCTGACCTCGTGATCCACCCACCTCAGCCTCTCAAACTGCTGGGATTACAGGTGTGAGCCACCATGCCCGGCCTTGTGAATAAATTTTATAAATCTGTTTTCTTCATGTTTTCCTCTTCCCTTGGACATGAAAATATAAAAGTAAAATCATTTCCTCCTTGTAAGTGTTCAATTTTAGCTAATCTCAAAAAGGAAGTTGAAAATGATGCAGAAAAGTAAATAAAATGACAATCTTATTACAGTTTCACATACAACAGAAAAATTATTATTTAAAATTTATGGAATCCATTTTTATTTATAACTTCCACATACCTTTCAAAAAGGCCCAGTGTTCAAAAAATTTATCTACTCTATTGTCTGCCAAGCAGCCCCACAGTATTATAACTGATGACACATGTAGATGTGCTTTTCCATATACTATTATTGTTTAATATACACTACTTCACAAATTATAGTGAAAAAGAGCATAAAGCTGTTGCACTTTCAGCTGACTTTCTCTTTTAAGTATTAGTGCTCACAGTACAGCTATTAATAATAGTATGTGCTCAATAAGTGTTGAATAATCAATGAATCAATTTCAGCTGCTTACCAACTTCCACTGCAACAATATTCTTAACAATTAAGGTTGGTCTCAAGCCTTCTGGGGACACCTGTATTCACAAGCCATCAATAGTCCTTCTCTTTTCCATTTTTTAAAAAATTTTGCTACCTTTGCGATTTTTCACAATTACCACAAATAAACCAACCACATTTTCAATCCTCTGACAAACTTAACCTCACATAATTTTGCAAGATAATTCATTTTAAAATGAGTAATTTTAGTCAATTAGGCAAGAAAGAATGCAAATAGTTGTCTCCTCCAATTTATAAAACAGATCAACACTCATAATTTCAATAGTCATAAGGCCATTTTGCTTTTCCTGCATGTCTATACCACTTAGCCATTTCTGCTTCTCAAAACAAACCGTTTCACTAATTAAGGCTTTAGAAATTGTCACTCCTGGCCAGATGCAGTGGCTCAGGCCTGCAATACCAGCACTTTGGGGGACTGAAGAGGGAGGATATCCTGCGCCCAGGAATTTGAGACCAGCCTGGGCAACATGGCAAGACCTTGTCTCTACATCTTTTTTTTTTTTAATAAAATTATCATCTTGGCCGGGCGCGGTGGCTCAGGCCTGTAATCCCAACACTTGGGAGGTGGGTGGATCACAAGGTCACAAGGAGTTCGAGACCATCCTGACCAACAAGGTGAAACTTCATCTCTACTAAAAATATAAAAATTAGCCAGGCGTGGTGGTGCGCGCCTGTAATCCTAGCTACTCAGGAGGCTGAGGCAGGATAATCGCTTGAATTCGGGAGGCAGAGGTTGCAGTGAGCCGAGATTGCCCCATTGCACTCCAGCCTGGGCGACAGAGCCAAACTCCATCTCAAAAAAAAAGGCCGGGTGGGTGGCTCATACCTGTAATCCCAGCACTTTGGGAGGCCAAAGCGGGCAGACCACAAGGTCAGGAGTTCATGACTAGCCTGGCCAGTATGGTGAAATGCTGTCTCTACCAAAAATACAAAAATTAGCCAGGCGTGGTGATGATCGCCTGTATTCCCAGCTACTAGAGAGGCTGAGGCAGGAGAATTGCCTGAACCCAGGAAGCGGAGGTTGCAGTGAGCCCAGATCCCACCATTGCACTCCAGCCTGGGCAACTAGAGCGAAACTCCATCTCAAAAAAAATAAAAAATTATCATCTCAATTGTTTTTTCCTTCTTTAGTTTAGTCCTAATCGTTATTAACCAGGATTAGAATGAACTATCAGATAATTCTGATTGTCTTATATATGGCAAATAAATTCATAGTATAGGACACTTTTAAAATATATTATTCCAATATAAATATAACCCTAAAATTAAAACAGGTTCATAAAATCAAGTATTAGTCCATATTAACAGTAGTAGAAAAAACCATAAAATGAAAGCCAAGAAAAAAATATACTGAAGTCAGCGTTTCATTGTACTATCACCAGCAATAGCCTTTTGATTATGGAGTTCCCTAAAATTGTCATAGATCCCAAACTATCAACCATAAATGTCTGTAACTTTTGTTGAAAATGAACCTTAGAACAGCATATAGGAATGTTCCTTTATCAGATGGGCAAACTAAACTTAAAAAAAAAAAATTTATTTCTGTGTAGTTGGAATGAAAGACATAGCTCCAAAGACAATCTTAATAAATTTATCATAGGTAGGGAAGATAAAATCCTACCATTCTTCAATCAACATTTTTCACCTTCTAATAGAATAGTTTCAGATGTAACACTCCATGTTCCATTCATTCAGCAAATAGCTATTAAGCTACTACAGAGAGCTGTAGACTATTGTGCTATGAAAATGACAGTAACAATAACAGGGTTCAACAAAAAAAATTTTTCACCAAAAATATTTATTATTCTTGAGACAAAAGCAAGAAAATAACTGAAGTCCAGGAAGCGTTAAAAATGAAAATGGAGATTTGAGTAAGGGCCTTTCTTCCCCACCCAAGCATGATATTATTCTTAGCATCTAAATAGTAGCTATTACTCCCTCAGTCTATAAACTGGTACTAAACTTTCTAAATTGTAAAAGAGAAATTTGAAGTAAGCAATCCAGTACTTGTAATTAGATCTACTATTGTTTCTTTAGAAGCCCCCCAAACTGTCTTTAAAAACCCACATCTGTAACATAAAGTTCTGGCACCTTCTGAGGGAATTAAGATGCATAACAAAAGAAGCTGCAAGATACACAGTTTTGTGGTATGCATTTTCCCAGAATGGATTACAGTAGAACTAAATGAGAAGGAATTAACACCTGGAAGTCTAAGAAATTGAGCACACACATACGCATGTGCTTACCATGATCTGAAGATTTAAATTCTCTAACACAATGATTTTTAGAACCCTTGCCATGAAAACTTAAAATCTTTGTTTTTTAATGTTGAAGAGAAGACAAATACTTTAAAGTGTCCCCTTTTATTGAAGACATACTTTTCAAATTTTTTTTCCCTAGGTTGGGGAGAAGGGGAATGTTGATTCTGATCACTTAGGCTATGCCTCTATTCTAACCACATTTTCATTTAAAGTCAACTTCTGAATTAACATTGAAAACCATAGTCAAAATGTTGCTGTAATAATGTGAAAATGATAAAAAACTACCCGCCAAGCTTATTCTATTTCACACACAACAGTTAGTCTTAGTATAAATGGTATATTTCCTCTTCAGCTGTAGATTTCAATAGAGATTATTCCCTAACTGAAGTAGACAGCACTCCAAAACGTGTGACATAAGTCTGTGTCTCAATATCTAGGTGGCTCTCAGTATAGTACTAATTTGCAGTTCAGTCTAGATCACTGGTTTTCAAAGTGTGGTCTCTGGAACAGCAATAACACAATCACTTGGAAACTTGTTAGAAATGAAAATTGAGACCCTACCCGAGACCCACTGGATCAGAAACTGGAGGAGGGTCCCAGCAGTACATGTTTTAAGCTCCAGGTGATTTTGATATATGGTCAAGTTTGAGAACTTTTGGACTAGATGATCCCCATAGCCTTCTCAAAGTTTCAAAATCCTGTTAATAGATAAAGATCTCACCTAGAACTAGCACTCTGTTCAATTAAATGCATCGAATCATTCCTAATAGTCTGCATAAAATACTGCAATAAAAAATACCACGTTATATTAGTATTTTAAAATTTACTATATTTTCACAGACAAAATTTATATTAGCAAACTTCCCCCAAATAAGACACTGTGACAAATGTTTGGTATCATTTTAACAGTGATCATCTCCAAATTAAATATTGGTTCCCTTTATACTTATAATGCAGGAACTTATTCTGGCTGTTGAGGAAAAAACAAAAATCTATGCTCTTATGACAGTTAAGGTGCTTCTATTTCTCAAGACCAGCTGCTACATATAGCTTTCTGTTTCTCATACCCCCTGTGAGAAATACTAGAATATGACCCCAAAGAGGGTACAATAACAAAACTACCTGAACAGATCAAATAGATCAGGCATTCTAGGATTCCCAACCACAGGAAAAAGTAATCAGGAAGCATGAAGTCCCATAAATTTAAAGAATTCTATCCCCAAATACATCTGGTCCCAAAATGTGTTTCAATGAAGTCTACAACAGTTAACAACATGGAAATTGTTCTACCAAAGAACCATAACTCTCAAAGACTAGAGAGTGTTAGACTTAAGATAATACCTTTAACTTTCCTGAGGCTATTAAAAAAGGAGGACAAAAATAACCCTTTTGACATAACATGAAACCTGGGTTGACTGTCAGAAACCAAAAGGAAAAGCTGTTTAAAAACAGCAGGGGTCAAGTTTAAAAAGTCAGCTTTTGCTCCCTAAGATAAAGACTCCTTTCCCACCCAATTTCTGTTTTGACAGGTGATTGCGGTACAACAAACTCCGCCCTCCCTGACTCACTTCCTTTAACACTAACTTTTTCATTGAAACAAATGCTCTTATCTCTTCACACCCTAATACCAGAAGGGATTCTTAATAGCCAAAGAATCTAACATATTCTTAAAAACATTTTTAAGAAAAAAATAGCAGTGTTCTAATTTCTGTCAATTTTACCAAGAAAATATGGGATAAAATCAAAAACACTATTTGCTTGCTTCAGGCAAACATAAAATTGCTTTCATTAAGAATCCAAAAAGCATTTATTTTACAGTACTTAATAAAAGCATATTAAAATCTTCTGCTCTGCCATCCTAGACCTATAAAGAAGCCCTCCACGTGACTAAATCCTGGGCGAAGCTGATTAACACACCCAGCAACGTATTTCATTTCCAATTTTCCACTTTCAAATATTTCATCAGTATATACATTTCTTAGATACTTGGCAGCATTTTATGTCAAAAGGTTTCCAAAAACTTAAAAATAAAACACAAGACAGTCAAATGCCAAATGCCTTTTCTTAAAAAACCCTCCAGACATGACTTCAGCATTTTTAACACTTTGGATCTACTTTAGCAACTAAATTTATTCAAATACAAGAATGAATCTTTGCAAAGGCATAAATTTATACAGAATCTTTTAATTTCTACATTTAGAATATTGATACTATTGTCTCCCAATTGTGTTTGATATCAAACTTAAGTGAGATCAGAGTGGGAAAAAAAAAAAAAATGGCAGTAGGACCATCGCCAGGCAAAACTTCTATTCTTCCTCCATTGCTGGAGTACCAAGATGCCTCCTGGGCAAAAACAAAAAAAGCAAAGCAAAAACACACACACACATTTTAAGGCAAGATATGTTAACACAGCTTTAAAGAAACCTGTGGCCTGTAATTTCTTTTGGTTTTGTCAAGGGTATAAATCCCTTTGTCAAGACTCTTCAGATTTCAGCTGCACTTCATAGACCTAAGGTATACCAAGTACTCTCTTGATATGTATGAACACGTTATATTACTAAGACCACCTTAAGAAAAATAAAAAATAAAAAGCTCACACTGCCTCCTACTGTTAAAAGGAAAAACTTATGAGGTCAAATATGGTCCAAACTGCAGGGTGTAAAGGAGAACAAGGATATTATCTTAGCCTGTTTTCTTTTAAATCTATTTCCAAATCAAAACCTCAAAAGGGTTGAGACAGTGTCCACAACCTACTCAAATGTACTGCAAAAAACATCACTAGGTATAACTTAAGAATTGAAAACCATCTTTCCCAAACATGTTTTCGACTTGATGTGTGATATAAACATGGGGAAAAAAGGAAGAAAAATTTTAAAGCGCCATCCTACTTTGCCAGATGGATGGTTACTTTCCCAGATCTAAGGCAATTTTAATAGATGGGTTCTCTTGTTCCCTACCTACAATGAGGTAAACTGTTCCACATCAGATCAGATTCAAAATACCTGTTCATCTTCTAATCAGATGGTAATGGCCATACCCAGGGCTTCCTCGACCTTGATGGTTTTCTCCAAATTTAAAAAGTTGGGAGTAGTGTCATCCATCTTGTCACTGAGACACTTCTGTCTTTAAAATTTCACAAATAGCTCGGGAGAGTATCATGCACCTACCCCATCCACCTCAGCCATGATACTGTATTAAATCACTGAATATGAAACACAGAAACACAAACAATAGTTTTGGGTTTCTTTAAAAATGACATTTGTATTAAAAGTCTTAAAATGAAGAGACAATGATTAAACGCATAAAATTAAAAATTACAATTAGTTAGAATTGGTACATCGCAACAGTAAAATTTTGCTCTTTGCTTCTGGAGGAACACCCTACAACAGGTAATTTAAAAATTTAAAAATAATATAAAAGGGGAGCTAAATACCTGAAAACTTAAGCAAAATGAAGCAAAAAAAAAAAAAAAAAAAAAGGAAACAAATTCATTGCAAGAGATGGAAATTACATTTTAAAGGCTGAAAATAATAAAGAAATTCACTAAACAACAGGCCCTATTGTCCTGGCTCCTTCTGAAAGATTATTGAAAGGAAACTGGGAAGTGGTTTGGGGAATAGCAGATTCTGGGATATGGTGGGAAGTTCACAGGTTGGCACCGGCTGGAACAGCTGAGTTTTGAAGGCACTCTGCAGACACAGGGGTGCTGGGGGCCCTGAATCACATTTACAAAGTCTTTGTACTGTATTTTAAAAAGCTAGTCATTAAAATCGGTTACTGCCAACCAAAAAACAAAAACAAAAGGCTAAACTTAAAACACACACATACCACACACACACACACACACACACCATAGTACACACGAAAATGTGCAGATCTGTAACATTTTTTTCACAGCTGATAAAAAAAAAAAAAAAATACTACCGTTCTCCCCCAGACTCCCCTTTGATACAGTAGGTAAACAAAATAGATTTTTTTTTCCACAAATATCAGCAGACACTTTCTGGCACCCCACACTGTATTGGCATCAGTGTTAACAGTCCCAGTTCAGATGTGCAATACTTCAGATTGGATACACTGTAACAAGAATCCAACTTTGCATAGACATCCTCAGAATCGCAATCAGTCATGGGGTTGCCCTTCCAAGCTGGCAGAAAAGGAACCCAATCTTAACTTCCAGCTACTCCTGGAAAACAAGGAAAAAAACAAAAGTTTCTTCCTCTCCTCCTGCTCCTTCATATGGTTCTCCCGGACTTCCTTCCATGTATTTAAAACTTGGAACTAGAAAAACGGTTGTTGACCAAAAAAAAAAAAAAAAAAAAGAAAAACCATTTCCACCTTCTCCCCCCCCTTTTCCCCCCCCCCCCCCCCTCCCATTTTTTTTCCAGGCTGAAACTTTTGCTTGGTGGGTGTCAAGCTGCCGATACTGCGCCCTAACGGCTACTTAAACGGGGAAATATGCATCAACCAAAATCAGGGAGAAACGTACATGCTGCAAAGAACCACATTTCCACCAGAGTATCGGATGGGCAGGACGGGACACCCCCTCGGGTACAGGGTGGAGGCAGGGGACGCCGGCCGCGGAGGCCAGCCGGGCTCCCAAGACACCCTGGCCAATGCAAAGTGGTCTCCAATCTCAAAGCAAGAAAGAAATCACATTTAGAGAGTCGGATGCGTTTGGCTTTTGTGCGCAGAGCGCTGCCGGCGCGCGGCGGCCGCCTCAGAGGATCACGCAGGCCGAGCAGCAGCCCTCATCGCCGTTGGGCTGCGCCGCGTAGTTCATCTGCCGCACGATCTCGGCAAACAGCTCGTCTACCGAGGCTTTGTTTTTGGCCGACGTCTCCATGAAGGGGCAGCTCCACTCCTCAGCCAGGGCCTTGCCCTCGCCGTACGAGACCTCGCGCTCGCCCTCCAGGTCCACCTTGTTGCCCACCAGGATCATGGGCACGCGCTCGTACCGCTTCACGCGGATGATCTGGTCCCGCATGGGCTTGATGTCCTGGAAGCTCTGCTGGTTGACGAGGCTGTAGACCAGGATGAAGCCCTGACCGTTCTTGATATACAGGTCCCGCATGGACGCGAACTGCTCGGTGCCCGCAGTATCCAGGATCTCCAGCACCGACGGCGACGAGTCCACCTCAATCTCCTTGCGGTAGAAGTCTTCGATGGTCGGGTCGTACTTCTCGATGAAGGAGCCCGTCACGAACTGCACGGTGAGCGCGGACTTGCCCACGCCGCCCGAGCCCAGCACCACCACTTTGTACTCTCTCATGGCTCCGTCAGCGCTCTCGCCGCGCCTGCCGCGGCCCCGTCGGGGCTGCGCGCCGGAGAAGGCTGGGCTTGGCGGCTGGACTTCTCTTCCCCTTCCTCAGCTCCTCAGGAAAAACCCAGGAGAGAGTAGCCCAGAGAACGCAGGGCGGAAACCACCGAGCGGGGGCCGGGCGCCGGGCCGGCCCGCGGCGGCGGCGTGTCCCTGGGGCGCGGGTCGGGGCCCCGCAGCAGTCCGCGGCGGCAGCAGCAGCAGCCCGGGCGGCGAACCGGGAGGACAATGCCCGCAGCCTGCGCGAGGCGATGGCTGGAGCTCCTAGCTGCGGCAGCCCGGGAGGGCGGGGAGGCGGTGGCGGCGGGCTGCGGAGGTGGCTGCTAATTGCGCGTCGGGACGGGACGCGCGTGGCATGAGTCCCCGCGGAACGTGCGCCCACCGCCGCGGCCCATCGCGCTCTCTCCCGCAGCCTCTACTGGGCGAGGGCTTCCTACTCGCCGCGCGCAGCCCGGCCCTCCCCTCCCCGGCGAGCATGCCCAGTGCGTTCCGGCCGCGCCTTACCCAAGCGGCCGCTCCTGGTTTTCCGCGGGGCCGGGAGGGGGCGGGGATGTAGGCGGGGCTCCGGATTTGAGTCCAGTTTGGGGAGTGGCGCGAGTTAGGAACTGGCTGGGAGATGGGGTGTGTGTGCGTACACTGGAGCGAGGAGAGCGCTGTAGGGAGTATGCAGGCCGCTTTCTTTTACAGCTGTGGGAGTGGTGGACAAGGGCGGCGGCTCTGCGAGAAGCATGTGGGTGCGGCGGGCCGCCTCAGGATGGAGTAGGCTGTGGTCTTGCCAACTCCCGTTATCAAAGGCCCAAGGACGCCATTCACCCAGCCCGGGGCGGGCGTGTGTCTGGGGCCGGAAACCCGAAGTCATGTGGGTGCCGTGGAATGCACGAGCAGCCGGCGGAGCATCCCGGCCCCATAGATTTTTCTACACCGTTCGCCACAGAAACGCTACTCTGTGCACTGCAGCCTTGCACAAAGAAAACAGGAGGTACTCCAAGCCTGAGATACTGTCCCGACTAGGAAAGGGGTAGCCTCTGGTACCTGCAGCTCTCTCGGGGCAGGGTCCCGCGGGTCGTACCCACCTCCCAGCTCGGGTGCGGTCAAAACCCGGAGACTAGATTACATCCCAATCCAGAAGTCTCCGGGCGCCCGCAGTTAGTTCAGGGCATGCTCAGTCGCAGAGCAGGTTTTTGGGCTTGGAAGTAGGAAGCTTTTGCACCACACACCCACACTCTAGCTCAAATTACCTCTCCCAGACGCCGCACTCATTGGTCTCGGGACGCGAGTCTCACACCCCTAAGTGTTGTTGATTGGCTGCCGCCAAGGCTTTATCAGTTTGGGGCGCTTCATTGGCTAAAAAGTAGCCTCCGCTCGCGATTGGTTATTTATAGAGATTGAGAGGAGAGGCGGAGGCACAGCTGTTCTTTCTCCGCTGCTCCCCCACCCCCTGCCTCCCACTTCCCCAACCCAGGCGTTTTGAAGTAAAAGTGAAAAAATAAGAGGCATTTAGGCTGAGAGCTCAGAACTAAATATAGTTCTTTGTTGGTGTTTTCGAGAGAGTCTGACTCCTCGGTTTCCAGTCACGACTGCCCCTCAAAGGGAGCACAAAGGGCTAATTACAGGTTTTGGTCCGCAAGAAACCTCAGAGTTGCCAAGTTTTTTTGCAGGGAGTGGGAGGGGGGCGAGGAGCCGAATGGGCCACTTGGAATTCGTTTCACCCGGAGGGGTAGGGGAGTGTCCAAGCTTGCCTCAGAGGAAGCGTCTTCGCTGGCTGGCGGACAATCGCTAGACTTAGCTGGGCTGGCGCTCCCGGGAGGTGCGAGGGAGATGCCCCGACTTGTTCCGACTCCCTTGCTCCTCTCTGAGGAGGGATGTCAAGACCTGTCTGCAGGCTGAGCGCGGCGGCGCGCGCCACGGGTGTGGGGTGGGGAGGGAGGCGGTGGAGCTGCGTCAGCGCTGGCTCCCAGTCCTGATGTCACTGCTCCCTGGTTTCACCGTCAGCATTGGAGGGTAAACCTGGGCATGGCTAACACTTGGTTTCAGTTCCTAATGCCGCCGTGACTCACACTGCGTTTGCTAGTTAACCTCCAAACCCCTGGCCGAAGCTTCTTCAGCGCGTCTGCAGCGTGAAGTCCTTGGGCACCGAACCGGGCGGGACGTGGGCTGCCCCTGATTCCTTGGGTGGAGTGGGTGGTGCCCACACCCGCGCCTCACCCCATCGTTTAGTGGAGAGAGGAGACTTTCACCTTGACTGTCAGAGTGCTTGGATGTAATGAAGCTTATATAATTCTCCAGAAAAACCTCTCAGAGGCAAACTCGCCTAAGCTGGAGAGAACCCTGCCAACATTCACCCAATATGTAATGTCCGCCAAGCGTTTTACATGTACTGTCACTCCTCATAATAATAATTATTTACCCATTTTAAAGATGAGGAAACTGAGGCTGAGATGATCAGTAATTTGCCTGCGATGCCACAACTAGAAAGTGGTCAACCTAAGATTCCAACCAAGGGATTTGCCTGCAGAGCCTAGTCTCATAACCACTAGACCATACTTACCTGTCACATGAATGTTCCGGTATGTTATTCTTTCTTGGGTGAATTTAGAGGCAGTGTGTTCAGACTGGCTCTTAAACCCAAGCAAGAGGGACCTCCGCTCACAGCCACCCTCTGGCTTTTCTCTGACAGGGCCCCTCTTCCGGTCAGGTAGATGGCCCAGCTGGAGCCTGACCCTCTTCTAGACTGTATACGCTCCATATAGTCGGAACTCTGGACTGCTCTGCCCAAATGGTGCCAAGTCCACTTTCAGGATCTGGTCGGGACTCTGAACTCACTCCTGTGTCCAAAATAGCTCTTCTTTGGGGGTGTGGACAGTACCTGGACCTGTGGGCTAAGGTGTACACTCCCGGTGCTTTGGGCCCCTCGCAGTGCAGGAAGAGGGATCATTTGCGATCAGCTTTATCCTCCATGACACCTTTCAGCCTGGCCCTTAGAGAAGTCCAGGAATTCATAATTCACAACCGGCCATCCAGCTCCGTGTAGGAGGTATTTGTCAAGGTGGGAGGACAGATCATATTTTGTTTAACAGTTTGTTATCTTGATTTATGACTTAAATACTTAGGTTAATGCTATGTGAGCCTCTCTTTGTACTCTTAACCACAAATATTAGGTGTGGTTCTGAGTGTGATATAGAAGCAAATGCTTTGTCCTTCTGGGCCTGAAGTCTAATCTTAAGTATTGGATATCAGTTGAGGCCTTAGGCAAGTCACTTAAGTTCTCCTAACCTTAGTTTCCCTTTCTATAAAACGGTGATAATATAATTTGCCCTACCCACCTAGCTACACAAGGAACCTTGGAGAGAATCTGGTCACCAAATCATTTTACAGCAAAGAGCAGAGCAGAATGAGGACCCTGCTGTCTTAGCTGCCCTTACCATGTGCCAGGCTGTCCAGAGGCATAATAATTAACAGATAATAGATGGAAACATGTTTCTAAAGCTGCAGCACCCCATACGTGCATCAAATTACTGCTCAGACCCAGAGAGCCTGACAGTCCCTTGAGAAAAGACTATTCCTAAGAATCTAGGTAGCCATGTGGATGGGTATTACTGAACCTTTGTGGCCTCCCTCAGTACCAGAAAGATGCCACAATCTGAATATTTTTTATTAGGAATTCTTCAATAGCAATTTTTATTACATTCAGATGGTCTTCCACAGAAAGATTTATATTGGAGCTCTGGGATTTCAAATGAAGCAATGAAAAGTGTATAATTTTTTTTTTTTTTTTTTGACAGTGTCTTGCTCTGTCACCGAGGCTGGAGTGCAATGACATGATCTCAGCTCACTGCAACCTCTGCCTCCCAGGTTCAAGTGATTCTCCAGCCTCAGCCTCCTAAGTAACTGGGATTACAAGTGCCTGTCACCACACCTAGCTAATTTTTGTATTTTTAGTAGACACAGGGTTTCATCATGTTGGCTAGGCTGGTCTCGAACTCCTGATCTCAGGTGATCCACTCACCTCGGCCTCCCAAAGTACTGGGATTACAGGCGTGAGCCACTGCCCCCAGCCCAGTGTACAAATTTTTAAGGTTGATCATTTCTTCATGTAAAATTTGTTAGGAAGATTTTTACCCCCACTCACAGCGTGAAACATTATCTATCTTGTACCATAATTATTACATTTACATAGCTAAGTCTTGTCACCTTAAGCACCACATGAAATACTCAAGGGCAAGGTCCATGTCTAGTTTATCTTTAGAGCCACCTTTGTCCCTTGTAAGTACTGTAGAAAGCCCTCAAATATTTATTAAATGTGTGAATGGTATTTTATCCTTTTCCAAACTATTTGTGTTAGAAGATCATATCAATCCTTGATAAGACATAACATGTTTTTGATCCACAGAAAAATGTATACTAATGTTTCAGCCTCTCTCCCTGAGTCACAAAGATGCTGGAGTGATCAAAGTCTTCATTTATTGGGGTGAAAACACTAAATCAGTGCTATCTTGAGGAAAGACACCAAAGCATCCAATAGATAAATCTTTTGTCTGAAGAAGACAACATTTTCAGATCACGTGGAAAGGCATTTCTGAAAAACAATCTAACGTAAAAGCTATCAGGAAGAGACAGCTTAACCTTGATACTTTGCATAAACAGGGGTCCCATTCCTAACCTTTGCTCACACAGGGACCTGCTTCCAAGATACACAGGTTGGGCCTTGAAAGAATTAGATTTCTTAGAACACGAATCTTTTAATTCCTCAAGAAAATAAGTACCTGCTTGTTCTTTTCATTTGTACAAGATAAATGGAGGTTTATTTCATGATGTTCATAGTTTTAGTGTCACCTATAGGTAAACAAAAATTCTAAACAAATTCTGATTTTGAAAGCACCAAAGGTAAGTTGATAGTAACCATATATCATTATTTGAAAGTGGAAGTAGGCCGGGCACGATGGTTGACACCTGTAATCCCAGCACTTTGGGAGCCTGAGGCAGGCAGATCATGAGGTCAGGAGTTTGAGTCCAGCCTGGCCAACATGGTGAAACCCCTAAAATTAAAAAATACAAAAATTAGCTGTGTGACAGTGGTGCACACCTGTGGTCCCAGCTACTTGGGAGGCTGAGCCAGGAGAACTGCTTAAACCCAGGAGGCAGAGGTTGCAGTGAGCCAAGACCATGCTATTGCACTCCAGCCTGTGTACAGAGCAAGGCTCTGACTCAAAAAATAAAAATAAAAAAAAGAAGAAGACAATAACAAGTAATACTGCAGTATTCAGGCTATTTAAATAATTTTGTGATTATTATATTCAGTTCTGTCATAGAATTTTGTAAATCTTTTGAAGTTTTCTCTAAATCTATTTTAAAACACATGTAAAATGGAAATTACTGCTCTATTATTCAACTATTATAATATGAACATATTACCACAAACTATAAAAATTAAATTCTTTCTGTCAAGGAATTTAAATTTTAAAAATATCTATTGCCTCGTAAACTATAATGTGGAATTAACAAGACATGATCCTGGAAAACTGAACAAATATTTCTGTATTTCACATAAGCTAAATATCCTAAATAATCAGTTCAGACATTTTTGTGTAAAGGGCCAGATAGTAAATACTGCAGATTTTGCAGGTCATACCATCTCTGTTGGACCTACACATTGGTGTTGCACCTTATAGCATGAGAACAGCCATAGAAAATATGTAAATAGATGTGTTCCAGTAATACTTTATGAAAATAGGTGGTGGACTGCATTTGGCCCATGGATCCATAGTTTGCCAATTTCTAAACCGTGTATTGAGGGGAAAAAAATCTTTATTTGTTTCTGGAGTTTCTTTTAGTCAAAATAAACTACTAATCTGTCATTAGATAGAATCATAACTCTTGGCCATAAGTTATAGTAAAATGGCCACTCACATAGTGAGTATATTTCAACCAATATGACTGTAATTCTGTATGGTTGCTATTTTTACATAAATCATGTAAAATTTCTTCTCAACAGTTAAGTTTCACTTTGTCACCGAGACTGCAGTGCAGTGGCACAATCTCCGCTCATTGCAGCCTCCGCCTCCCAGATTCAAGTGATTCTCCTGCCTCAGCCTCCCCAGTAGCTGGGACTACAGGTGTGTGCCACCACACCCAGCTAATTTTTGTATTTTTAGTAGAGACAGGGTCTCATTGTGTTGGCCAAAGTAGTCTCAAATTCCTGGCCTCAAGTGATCCACCTGCCTCGACCTTCCAAAGTGCTGAGATTTCAGGTATGAACCACTGTGCCTGGCAGATATCTGCCATTTTTTATTGTACTTCTAACATCTTTTTTCTTATCAATGTGTAATTGTTGATTATGGATTATGGTTATATATAGGGGAAAACTAGTCCCATGTCAATCATATGCCTCACAAATAACTTTATAAGTTTGTTATTAGACTTTTGTTTATGCTTTTTTATTTAGTTTCTTTTTAATTTCTATTTTAAATATATTAATCTCTTCCTTTATGAGTTTCCTTTGTGAATTTCTTGCTACAAATTGGAAGACTCCTCACATTCCAAGATATTTTATACAATTAACGTTTTCTTCTAGTGTTGTTAGGGTTTTATTTTTTAATGGTTAAATTTTGGTTTGTTTTTCCACTGAAAGGAGAGCATCAGTAAAGATGGCAAGATTGAAATCCAAGCAATAGGATGTCCACTGAATAGAAATTTCTGAGGAAAGTGCAAGGGCGGGTGTGAGAACTCTGGTGGCAAGAATGAGGAAGTATCCCCCTTCTCAAACAGGAAAGAAGAGCCAAGAGACCTGAAAAGGAACTGGAGCCAAGAAGGTGAAAAGGTGAGAATTCACACTGCAAATAACCTTCTCTCTGTAAATAAAAATGGTAAGGCACCTGCTGAAAGATGGGAGACCATGTGTGAGTTTGGAAATCTGAGTAATAATGAAGCTGTTTCTAACAGTGACTGCAGTGCAGCACAAAGTTGTCAGGCTGCTAAATTTGGGTTACAGAAATTTGTGAAGATGCCAATTCAGGTTTTTTTGGTTTTATTAAGAAGGATACTAGCAATTCTTAAATCCGTCAGATCAGATTATCTTAAAATTTCTGAAGGCTTTTTTTCAACACAAACAAATAAGTGTTTATAAAATGAACTATATATTTCCCATATGTTCATACCCTTAGTGAAAATATGCACAACAACTTATGACTTATGTAATTAAAAATTCAATTACTAATGGGAAATTGGATGAACTCAGTAAAACTGTCTTACCTATGTCTCTTGAGTTTCTCTTTCTATTACATGCTAAATTACAATAAAACCTTGACTACCTAAACTCTCAGATATTCAGTTCTTTTTTTTTTTTTTTTTTTTTGAGTAGTTGAGTATTTGTTTAGAAAACGCTACTGGGTTGCCGGGCTGGGTGGCTCCAAGCCTGTAATCCCCCAGCACTTTGGGAGGCCGAGATCGGCTGATCACGGGTCAGGAGATCAAGACCATCCTGGCTAACACACGGTGAAACCCCTGGCTCTACTAAAAAATACAAAAACTAGCCGGGCGAGGTGGCGGGCAGTCCCCCAGCTGCCTGGAGGCCGAGGCAGGAAAGAATGGCGTGTGGAACCCGGGAGGCGGAGCTTGCAGTGAGCTGAGATCCCGCCCCACTGCACTTCCAGCCCAGGCGGCTGGAGCCAGACTCTGTCCCAAAAAACAAAAACAAAAAACAAAAAAAGAAAACGTTGCTGTTGTCTGAGGTGTTCTGTCACAATAAGCAAAATATTTAGGCCGGGTGCGGTGGCTCACGCCTGTAATCCCAACACTTTGGGAGGCCGAGGTGGGTGGATCACCTGAGGTCAGGAGTTTGAGACCAGCCTAGCCAACCTGGTAAAACCCCATCTCTACTAAAAATACAAAAATTAGCCAGACATGGTGGTTGGCGCCTGTAATCCCAGATACTTGGGAGGCTGAGGCAGGAGAATTACTTGAACCCAGGAGGCGGATGTTGCAGTGAGCTGAGATCGTGCTATTTCACTCCAGCCTGGGCGACGAGAGCGAGACTGTCTCAAAGAGAAAAAAAAAAAAGAAAGAAAAATATTCATATTCTCTTCATTAGATAACTAGTATTTATTTACTGTAATAAATTTGGAAAGTATAGAAAAGCAAAAAAAAAAAACCAAAACAAAATAAACATAACAAATTACCCAAAAACAGAAAATTAACATTCTGTTTAACAGTCTTCTTGTCTTTTTATCATAGAATTATTCTATATATTCCATATGTCTAGTTTTCTTGTGCCTGTTTTAACTTGCAACTCAATTTAGGCCTCAGGTATTCTATAAACTACTAGTCAGGAAATAAGTCAAGAGCGATATCTTAACATTTTTTCTCTCTTATTTAATAGTTTGGGGTAATATAATATTTATATTTTTTATGCTAAAGTTGTTGCAATGCTACTGAGGTCAAAAGTTGCCCAGGCAGTTGCTTTCTTGACAAAGCCCCTTAGGGCAGCCTGGTTGGAGTTGTTTGCCTGTTTATCCTGCAGGTGGGATAAAGCATGTTCAGGTTCATGAACTCTGGGGCAGCAGAATATGGTTGCCCATCTGCACAATTAACCAGTGAATCGAGGGCATCAGCTGCATTCTCCCAAATGGTTTTGTCACTCTCCAGAAATTATCTTCCTCTTTGTTGCAAACAGTGCCCTTTGATGTGTCAGCACCATTCAAAGCACCAGCAGTGACTTCTGCATCACTAACACATTTCTGCTTTCTTTGTCAGTTTGCACCCAGGCTTCTATCTCTTTTGCTCAAAGTTTTTCCTGAGGCGTAAAAGAAATCTGCCCCTTACTCTTTCCAAAGTATGCCCCAGTAAGCATTCGGAAATGACTTATTCTCTCAAGGCTACAAAATCTTTACCAGAAAATTTTTTAAAAAGGTACTTTTGCTGACATGATTTCAGGCCGTTTTCTCTACATTGTTCATGTTTGATTTGACTAGAATACCAGGCATAAGCAATATTTAAAACTGTACATTCATTATAATAATGGGGTGAGAACTCCTAAATATTACATGCCTGATAAACCTACTTCCTCATTAAACTTCATATGCAGTACAGTTTTCTATCTGGAATAAAACTGGTTTTTTGGGGGTTTTTTTTTGTTTTTTGTTTTTTTTTGAGACGGAGTGTCACTCTGTCGCCCAGGCTGGAGTGCAGTGGCATGATCTCGGCTCACTGCAAGCTTCACCTCCTGGCTTCACACCATTCTCCTGCCTCTGCCTCCCGAGTAGCTGGGCCTACAGGTGCCCACCACCACGCCCCGCTAATTCTTTGTATTTTTAGTAGAGACGGAGTTTCACTGTGTTAGCCAGGATGATCTTGATCTCCTGACCTCGTGATCTGCCCACCTCGGCTTCCCAAAGTGCTGGGATTACAGGCATGAGCAAAACTTTTTTTTTATAGGCTAACCCAGGGAGTTAATATTTGGTGGCTAGGAGATAGAAATAATGTTCACTGATACCACAATATTTCCTCTGGGTGAGCTGAATAATTGTGTGAAAACAGGATATATTGTTATCCTCAGATAAGCGTCTGGTTCTGAAAAGATCCTTCATCAAATGTCAATAAAAATGGTTCAAGGAGGTTGGATAAGACAAGAGAAAACATCTTTGACTTTCCAAGCATTATTTATACTTTGTGTACTACACTACACTCTAGCACACTCTAAGAGCATACAATTTCCTAAATATTAAACTGCCAGCATATTCTGATTCTGTTTAATTCAAATAAACTTTTCTTTTTTTTTTTAAGATGGAGTCTTGTCATGTTGCCCATGCTAGTCTCAAACTCCTGGCTTTAGGCAATCCTTCTGCTTTGGCCTCCCAAAGTGCTGGGATTACAGGCATGAGCTACCATGCCTAGCCCAAATAAAATTTTATTGAATGTATAAAGCTATAAATTACATTAGACTGGCTGGGTGTGGTGGCTCACGCCTGTAATCCCAATGCTTTGGGAGTCCAAGGTGGGCGGATCATTTGAGGTCAGGAGTTCAAGACCAGGTCAGGAGTTTGAGACCAGCCTGGCCAACATGGTGAAACCCTGTCTCTACCAAAAATACAAAAAAAATGAGTGGGGCATGATAGCATGTGCCACCAGCTACTTAAGAGCTACTTAGGAAACTGAGGCATGAGAATCACTTGAACCCAGGAGGCAGAGGTTGCAGTGAGCCAAGATCACACCATTGTACTCCAGCATGGGTGACAGAGTGAGACCCTGCCTCAAAAAAAAAAAAAAAAAATTACGTTAGACCAACTTTATATGACTTTCATGTATCAAGTTTGAGCCTAAGTTTATTTCATTCTAGGATGCAGGCAAGTCAGGGAAGGAAGGTCTAGGACAAGTAAATCAAGCCAGAAAATAGACCATTCTGTAAAAGTTCAAGTTACCACTGGAGAGGTGTGCGAAGAGATGGTTGAGGCTCGTAAATGTGATTCAAGGACAACGGAAATCATAAAAGAGAAAGGGAGATGTCTGTCTAAAGTAGAGTTTACATCTTAGATTATCCTTTGGAATTTCCCCAATAAATCCACATGGGGGAAAGAGATTGTAATAGAATAGCAAGACATTTTAACCATTGAAATTGCAAGATACCAGCAGCGTTGGGGCCCATAACTTCTGCAACATTCCATGCCATAGTCTACAGCTTTGATGGCTACAGCAGTCACAGGGGGTCTGTGATAGACCTCTAGGGCAGCAAGCAGTCACACTGGGCATTGGCGGCTGCAGCAAAGACCTCAGTATAATGAGTAAAGAAAAGCAATGGTCCAATACATAGAACAGCCAGGGAGGCTGGTCAGGGAAAGGGCAAGAGAGACCACCGTAATGGTGCTATTCGTGAGGAATTAAGGAGGCCTGGACTTCCTGCGCTGTTAGAGACTAAGGCAAAATAATAAAAATAAGATACATCATTGTTATTTTCTTACCCTTCAGCTATAATAATGCAGGAAATTAGATGATATGGGAAATTGTTTAGAAAGAAGTTTTCTACAAGCCACAAAAGTTTTCTAACACCCCTCTCCCACTTCATCCTTACAGAATGTGCTGGGTTTATTTTTAATGTCTTCTAAAGTTACCTCACACTGAAGGAATTAGAAATACTTATGGCTACACTTATCAGGAAACCCAACTGATATAGTTTGGATGTGTCCCCACCCAAGTCTCATCTTGAATTGTTGCTCCCATAATTCCCACAGGTTGTGGGAGGGATCCCATGGGAGATCATTGAATCATGGGGGCAGTTTCCCCCATACTGTTCTTGTGGTCGTGAATACGTCTCATGAGAGCTGATGGTTTTATGAGGGATTTCCCCTTTTGCTTGGCTCTCATTCTCTCTTGTCTGCCACCATGTAAGACATGCCTTTCGCCTTCTGCAATGATTGTGAGACCTCCCCAGCCATGTGGAACTGTGAGTCCATTAAACCTCTGTTTCTTTATAAATTACCCAGTCTCATGTGTGTCTTTATCAGCAGCATGAAAACAGACTAATACACCAACTAAGGGTGGTGGGACTAAACAAATAAATATTTATTTATCACATGACAAGATGTCTGAAAGAGGACTTCTGGACTAATTGGCCTTGGTCCAATTGCTCAGTGAAGAGAATTGCTGTCCCAGAAGCATAGTCTGTTTTTGTGGCAGGAAAAAGATGGCCTGGGAAGGTGGAATGAAGAATACATAAGCACAAACTTCAGGAGACTTTCACGTACATTTCCTTGACTGGTACTGCATTGAATGCCCTTCTATCTGTAAGGGAGGGTACAAAAATTAATATTTAATGTTTCCACCTTCAATGGTGGAGGGAGACAAAGGAGAAATAAATGGAGAATGGTGTTGGGTAAGCCAGCCTATAGTGTCTACCCTAAATACAAAACCACTCTTCAGAAACTCAGTGTTTTTCTCTCTATTGAATTTGCACATCATTTCTTCATGCCCATGCAATAAATATTGGGCGAGAGGTACAATCATTTATCTTTTCATTAAAAAATACATTTAGAAGGATTTATTTGTTTTCCAGTTTGGTTGTATAGTTTTTACCAACTCAACTTTTAGAAAATATTTTATGCTTTTCGAAACAGGGCCTCCATCTGTCACCCAGGCTAGAGTGCAGTGGCATGATCACGACTCACTGCAGCCTCAACCTCCCAGGCCCAAATGATCCTCCCACCTTAGCCTCCTCGGCAGCTGAGACTACAGGCATGCATCACCATGCCCACTAATTTTATTTTATTTTTTTTGAGACAGAGTCTCACTCTGTCGCCCAGGCTGGAGTGCAGTGGTGCAATCTCGGCTCACTGCAACCTCTGCCTCCCGGATTCACGCCATTCTCCTGCCTCAGCCTCCCGAGTAGCTGGGACTACAGGCACCCACCACCACGGCCGGCTAATTTTTTGTATTTTTAGTAGAGATGGAGTTTCACTGTGTTAGCCAGGATGGTCTCAGTCTCCTGACCTCGTGATCCACCCGCCTCGGCCTCCCAAAGTGCTGGGATTACAAGCGTGAGTCACCGCGCCTGGCAAATTTTTTTATTTGTTGTAGAGACAAGTTCTTTTCGCCTAGGCTGGTCTTGCACTCCTGAACTCAAGCCATCCTCCCACTTTGGCATCCCAAAGTGCTGGGATTATAGGAGTGAGCCACCATACCCAGCTGTCAACTTTCACTTACACAGAAATCTGCCAAAAACGTAACTTTTTCTTTTTTACATTTTTTGAGTCCTGACATACAATTCATAGTACAAAGAGCACTACATTTTTAGTCTAACAGACCTACTTTTAAAATTTGCTTTCTATTTTTAGTAGAGACGGGGTTTCACCATGCTGGCCAGGCTGGTCTCGGAGCTCCTGACCTCGTGATCTGCCCACCTCAGCCTCCAAAGTGCTGGAATTGCACTTAGCTGGGCGTGGTGGTGGGCGCCTGTAATCCCAGCTACTGGGGAGGCTGAGGCAGGGGAATCACTTGAACCCAGGAGGCGGAGGTTGCAGTGAGCCGAGATGACGCCACTATACTCCAGCCTGAGCGACAGAGTGAGACTCTGTCTCAAAAAATAATAATAAAAATAAAGAATTTGACTTTGTAGATGTAAAATTTTGGACAACTTAATTTCTATGGTAGCTAGTCTCCAAGATGGCGCCTACCAATTTCATCACCTGCTGGCATTCATACCCTTGAATAGCCTTTACTCGTGGTGTATAAGGTTGGTCTGTGTGATCAATGGATCATGACATAAGTGATGGTATGCCACTTTTAAGATTAGACTATAAAAGACAGTAGCTTTTGTCCTGGGCTCTGTCTCTCTTGCATTTCTCACTCTGGGGGAATCCAGCTTCCATTTCTTCCAGACATCCAGGCAACCCTGTAGAGAGGGCTGTGTGACAAAGAACTTGGACAAATATTGTTCATGTTCATTTTCACAGGTTTACTTTACTCTTTTTAAAACTCCTTTTTTGTTGTTTAAGATTAGCACAATTTAAAAAATGTCTTTGCCTTTTGCTTTTTGCTGGAACTAGTGTAGTATACATGTCATTGTACACAGCTGGCTCTGTGACAATGCCTTGGCACCCTACTACAGTGAGGATGGTTTGTTATTTAAGGTCACTTGTATTTAATAATGAATGTCTTTCCCAGAATATTGAATGGTCGGTCTGATGTGTCTTTAGTGGGCTACTAACTAAATAAAATATTGACCTATTGATGTAAATGGGCCTTGTCTTCCACCAGAAGGCCTCAGGTGATTTTAATATGTCCCACGAGGGGAATGCACCTTAATTACTGAATCACTGATATGGGGAGGATGTGGTCAAGATGATTGCCTGTCACACACTCTGCAGAGTTTTCCAGTTTTATTTTGCTTGGTCTCTAGCCCTTTGCCCCTTTCCATTGCCCCATCCATTTCCATTCACAGACTCCATGACTGCAACTGCTGCCAACTTTGCTACACAGCCTCAGATCATCTCTACTATTTTTCTTTATACTTTTTAAAAATCACTTTCTTATTTCTTATCTTATGCTACTTCTATGCCTCAATGCTTTCGTGCCAGTAAAGAAGTGTGCATATGTAAGCGTATATATACACACATATATGTGTGTGTAAATGCATATATATACACAGATACACAAACACATTTATGTGTGTGTATTCTATCTAATTATATATTCAATTAGAACACTCCTTTTTTCCTTGATCAACGTAGCATGCTGGGAATAATTTTCAGTTCATTGAACTGACTTCACTATCATTTGTTGCTGAATGCTCAGGGCCTACTTCTTTGCCCCAAGGCAGGGCTTTTGCATTGTTGTTGCTGTTGATTTAGATTTTTAAGTTTGTTTTGCATCTGCAGTAGTTTTAAAAGTCTGAGGGTTCTGGCATACTGATTTCTAGAGAGAAGAGATGACCTGTGCTATTATTTATGGGTCCCAGGCTCTCACCATTGTTATTGCCAATTAGCCCCACCTCCTAACTGGTCTCTTTGCCCCCGGTCTTGATCTCCCCCATATACCAGTCAATCCTGTGTAATTCTGGTAGATACAGCTCATTGAAAACATAACTGGGAAAATGAATGAATCATAATATGGATGACTCTTAAAGACATAATGTTGAGTGAAAAAAGCCAGACACAACAGAAGACATCCTGTGTGATTCTGTTTATAACATTCATAAAAGGCAAAATTAAACTATTTTGTTGAGACATGTAGAGAGTAAACTGTTACGGAAATCAAAGAATAATGATTAGCACTATAGGAGGAACTTTGCATTTGGATATGTTGCAGAATGAGGGTTGGGGACAGGAAAGGCTACATAATTGGTGGGGTCCAATGCCAAATAAAAATGTAGGATCCCCTATTCAAAAATTATTATGAATTTTAAGATGGCAACAGCAGAACATTAAACTGAGCAGAGGACCCTTCTCAGTACCAGGCTCTGTGCAATTGCTTAAGTTGCAGACACCCATGAAGGCAGCCCTAATTTGAGGACTAGCTTCTGGGGTTTTGTTAATGCTTTTCTTTTCTTTTAACTTGGGAGGAAGGGAGTCATACATATTTTTGTTTCAGAAAAATACTGAAGTTGAACATTTACAATATAAGTACTTTTCTATAAGTTTATGTATTTTACAATTTTAATGTGAAAAACAAAAGCAATCAGAACTGACCAGACCACTTCCTGCTCAAAACATATAAAATGTTTTCCCATGTATTAAAATGCTTCCCTTTGCATTTTCATTTGTTGCAGGCTCAGCTCAAATGCCAGCTCATCTATGAAACATCCTAGATTTCTTCTGTTAGAATTAACCATTTCCTTCCTCTCCTCCCTTAGCACTTTCTCTATTATAGCTTTTAATTTTCCTGCTTCAAATCAGAGTTCTTTGAAATTGTTTTTTCTGATGAACATGAAATCTTGGAGAAATATTTCAGTCTTATTTCATATTTAAGACCCTATAGGGCATTAGATAAGTGATTATTGAATTTAATTGAAGTTATTTCCAAAGATTATCATAACCCATTATAAAACCTAAAATGCTCAAAATCCTACACATTGGAAGTCCTTAAACTATTCAATGATGCAAGGTAACAAAGGTAAAAGTTCCTATGCAAACTAAGGTATGTTTGTTCACCTGGTAAAAATTTGAAATAGACATGATATCATTCAACATTTTTCTGTGATATCTTTCCACATTTTTCTGTTTCACATCTGAGATGAATCATCTTTTTAAGACTTTTAACATCGTAAATGTAATATACTAGGAGGCACTTTTTATGTAATAGACACCCTAGATACCATTTTCACCAGGAACACATTTTAAAACACTATTATCCACTATTTTCTTTGAATTTTTTTCTGACATGTTTTAACTCTCACTAACACTTTGGGTTTTTTTTTTTTTTTTTGATAAACATGTGACTTGGACATTTTCTTACAACACACAGATGGGTGTGTTCTGTGGGTATTATTTCTCAAATGAAGAAAATGTTCCTCTTTACCAGCATCTGGGTAAGATTTGGATTTCTGTCACAGATTCAAAATATAGACAAAAGTATCATGTCTCTCCTACATAAGGTGACTCTGCAAGTAATCTTTTTCTATTTCTTTTTTTTTTTCTTATGCCAAGCTTTGAAATCATAAATGATGTATGGGTTCAGAAAAGCCACTATATTATTAGTATTAGTATTTGGACATATCTATTCATCATTCATTTTTATGGATATCTCCAATCATACTGCCCAGAGAGCAAGTTTACAAGTCTGTGGTAGCATAAACGCCTTTCATATGTAAGTAAAACACTAATGAATAGACTGAAAATAATTTGTTTTAAATAGTGATGAGGTCTCACTATGTTACCCAGGCTGGTCTCAAACTCCTGAGTTCAAGAGATCTGCCTACCTTGGCCTCCCAAAGTGCTGGGATTATAGGCATGCCCCATAACTCTCAGCCTGATGAACCGACTTTTAAATGTATACAGAAATAAGAATATTTCATTCATCTGTACATGTAACTTAACTGTACAAATCCTGCCCAAATGAATTATGACATTTGGCTGGCAAGCATATGATTACGTACTCAATGGAATAGACATACAGTAAAATAATTCAAGGAATTCAAGGAAATATGTCTGCCATTTCTACAAGATAATTTATCTTAATTGACACAAAGATTTTAAATGATTCTTCTCTTACTCTGCTAAGTAATCATATGCAAGGTGGAAAAAAATCAACCTTTTATTCTTTACTGGAGGCAATGAAATTATAAAATTTCATTGAAGGATTATTTATGCCCTATGGCATCCCTTTCTGCAGCACTTATCACCTAATGACCAGGGATCAATACCCACAAATATGGTAAGACCTATTTTTAAAGGTTTTCAGCTTAACTGTTTTATCTCTTAATAAATTTTTATATAGAACATGTGGTTTCTAGGAGCTCCAACTGCTTTCAGGTCTTTGCATTTGTTGTTTTCTCAGCCTGGGGTCCTCTCTTTTCAGCTCTTCCCATAACTGGTTTCCTCTCATACACTAAGATGTTACCTCTTCAGAGAGGCCATAGCAACCTCTATCTATGTCAACAGGATTCCCTTCTCCCTGAACCATGTAGCCAGGAGTTAATATAGAGGGCATGTCTGCAGGCCAAATCTGATCCTCTCTCTGTTTTTGTACAGCTCAGAGTTAGGAATGGTTTTAACCTTTTGTTTAAAAAGTGGTTAAAATAAATAATATTTAATGATGTGAAAATTGTAAGAAATTCAAATTTTAGTGTCAATAAATAAACTTTTATAGAACACAGCCCTGCCTATTCATGTATATTGGCTCCATGGCTGCCTTTAGGCTTCTTCAGTATAGTGGAGTAGGGGCAACAAAGATAGAACAGCCCACATACAGTCCACATGGCCCTTCCCAGGAAACATTTATCACCCCCTGCTATAGCCTATTTCACATAATATATCTTGTTTCACTGCATTTATCAAATCTGTAATTATGTTTCTTTTTTGTTTGTTTGAGACAGAGTCTTACTCTGTCACCCAGGCTAGGGTGCAATGGCACAATGTCGTCACACTGCAACTTCTGGCTCCCAGACTCAAGCAAATTCCATGCCTCAGCCTCCCAAGTAGCCAGCACTACAGACACATTGGCCACCATGCCTGGCTAATTTTTGTATTTTTAGTAGAGACGGGTTTTTGCCATGTTGACCAAGCTGGTCTTGAACTTCTAACATCAGGTGATTCACCCAAAGTGCTGGAATTACAGGCATGAGCCACCATGCCTGACCTGTAATTATATTTTTTAATTATTAATTTGCTTGCTCTCCTATATTCCTAATGAGGACAGGGACATTGTCTATATCCCCAGCGTCCAGATCAGTAAATACCTGCATGTACTAAGAGGAGCTTATAAAATATTTATTGAATGACTATAAAAAAATAATTGGACAACAGCCAGTGGGATGAAGCCCCTTACCTTGTTTCTATATCCCTCTTTATAGGTGAGGCAGAATGAGGGGAACCCATTTCTTATTATAATTGATAGCAACAATTCACAAGATTATAAACTACACCCAGAAGGCATCTTCACAAAATAGGATCATCACTACTTAAGGACATTAATTTTTGTTTGAGTTCTCTAATTTTTGGATGGCTCTATCTAGCTTTCAAAACATGATGGTGCCAGGCGCATACTGAAGTTGGGTGATTCCACTGTAGTTTTACTTCTGAATCAGATGCAAGCTCCCAGGGAAGAGTGGATCTCTGCAAGTTCCATCCCCACAAAAGTTCTTTCCCCTCTACTGATGCTTTTCATTGATTATATTCTTTGCTCACTTGGAGGCTTGACTCCACACTGTCTTTATTATTGAGAGTTCATCTGTCTCCCAGCAATGCCAGTGGTCTTGAGTTCTTACCCATTAGCAATTGAACCCTAGGAATTATCTATAGTAAACAGTACAGATATGCATCTTCTAGCCCAGATTAAGATTCAGGAGAATTCCTACGTAGATCTAAGTTTCCAAAGTCCATTTTCTTTCCATTTCAAATGGAAGTAAGCTGTCACTCTTGGTAATGAGAATGTGCTCAGGTGCCCTTCAGTGCTCTACACTCAGAGTACACACTGACTTGTCCTGTTTTAAGCTGCAACGTTCCAGAGAGGAGTGACCTTGATGTCAAGGGAAATTACCATTCCAGAATTACAGCACAGCGTTTCACTATTACAGCTAAGAGTCACCATTTTGCAAGGCAATTCCATGAAGAGAAAAATTATGTTATCATTCAAATAATGAGATAAATATTGAGTTTGCCCTGCTTTGGTGAGACATGGCTAATAGTTTGAGGTCTTTGGTCTGGAGCTGAGTTGGGGAGCAGGTCATGCTAAGAAAAAAAGAAAAGAGAGAGAGAGAGAATCTAATAAACCTGCGTGATTTATTCATTAAAACATCTAGAATAGGCAGGGTGCAGTGGCTCATGCCTGTAATCCCAGCACTTTGGTAGGCCAAGGCAGGTGGATCACCTGAGGTCAGGAGTTCGAGACCAGCCTGACAAATATGGTGAAACCCCATCTCTGCTGAAAATATAAAAATTAGCTGGGCATGGTGGTGGGAGCCTGTAATCCCAGCTACTCAGGAGGCTGAGGCAGGAGAATTGCTTGAACCCGGGAGGTGGAGGTTGCAGTGAGCCAACATTGTACCACTGCACTCCAGCCTGGGCGACAGAGCAAGCCACTGACTCAAAAGAAAATAATAATAAATGTGTAATATTAGTGACCTATCTAGTGCTGTTATGTGACTTATTGCCCATGGTTTAATAAATGCCCTGTGGCTTCTATTGATCTTTGCTGCATGTTCCTAAAACCATATTTGTTTTATCTGTGCATAGCAGCATCTGAATACAAAGGGCATGTCTGTCTCCAATGTTCAATAGAGAAGGGAGGTTCACCAATAGTCTCTCCAAAAAGGTTATAAATTGTAATCGTATTTAGGGCCTCTAAAGTGAATTTCATGTGCGCATATAATAGAAACCAGACCATCCCAAAAATATTCTCCACATTTCATAAAAGAAATCTGTCCAGTCATTTTTGAATGATGAGTAACTAAGAAAATATTTGATTTGTTTATATATATTACATGACCTAAGAATTTTATAGCCTAAAGCTCATAAAAAGACATGTATGTGCATTCAGGGGTAGAGTGATTCACTTCACATGTTTACACTCTAGCAGAATGTGTACGTCTTGTGAGATGTACAGTACTGAGAACTCTGGGTTTGATTTTAGGGAAGACTATGACTTTCTCTTTAGGTGCTGGATGTTTTCTCTTGGTAGACAGTGTGAATTGTTTTTTCTCTTTTTCTTTAGCCTCCAGGAAATAAATTCAAAACTCTATTTTAGTTCAAATTTTTAGTTGTTTAAAATGTGAAGGGCTGTCTATCTCTTTTTTTGAGATGGAGTCTCGCTCTGTCACCCAGGCTGGAGTCCAGTAACCGCGATCTCCGCTCACTGCAAGCTCCGCCTCCTGGGTTCACGCCATTCTCCTGCCTCAGCCTCCCAACTAGCTGGGATTACAGGCGCCCGCCACCATGCCCAGCTAATTTTTATATTTTTAGTAGATACCGGGTTTCACCGTGTTGGCCAGGCTGATCTCGAACTCCTGACCTCAGGTGATCCACCGGCCTCAGCCTTCCAAAGTGCTGGGATTACACGCGTGAGCCACCGTGCCCAGCCCAAGGGCTGCCTATCTATGCATTCTAACATTTCCCCTCGAGTTTCCTGGACAGTGCACAGATTACTTCACCTCACTAGGCCTCAGAGTTCTTATCAGTACAATAAAAGCATGAGGAAGCATCCATACTTTCCAAATTATTTTGGAGCAGCACTCGAAGGGCCTCCTCTAGCAGGAGAAGCTTCAGGTTGAAGGTGGGCTTCAGGGTGGACTGAGGACTGAAGGTGGACTGCTAACTCTTTCCCTTCAATTCAGAAGCAATGACAACACCATTTTAGTTAGTTTGTACCCTAAGAAAAGACCTCTCTGGACCACAGTGTAGTGTATGAGAACTCTTCCGCCTCATAATTTCTGAGGCCTTTTCAGCTTTATAAGGTTTTAGACACTAAGATTAGAATAAAAAAACTGGAATTATGATTTAGGTTCTTCCACTAACTAGCTGTGTAACGTAGACATGTCACTCCTCTTCGGGCCTTCAATTTTTTTCATCTATAAATTTAGAGAATTGAATACAGTGATTTTGAAGGTTGCCTCTGCTTTAAAATGCTTTCTTTATTCTCTCTCATCCTATACTTTCCCAGGTATCTGCACACAATGGCCTCAGGTAGAGGGATAAATGGGACTTAAAGAGAGGAAGGTTACACTGCTTTCTCCTTTGTTTTCTTTTCTGTCCCTTGATGTTATGACTGAACCCATTTCAAGAAAAGTAAATAAAAGAAAGGATAAGTGGAGAATTGGATAAGCAGAGACATAACATTTAAATATGGCATCATTGTGAAACTGTTTTATTTGCTCCAGGAGAGATTCATGAAAATAACCTGTGAGGTTTTGACAAAGGACTGAGTCAGACTAAGATTACCTCACAACATTGCAATCTTACTTGTTTATAGCCAAACTGACTGCTGACCTGACAGAACACGTTGGGGATTTTTCTCGCCGCCAGCTTCCGCCATGGCAATGCCGAGTCATGCTTTCCCTACCCACTGGTTTCTGGAACACACTGCACTTTGTATCATAGGAAATGGGCAGGGTAGTTTCACCACTGGGGTTCTTTATAGCAGTTTCCGATAATGAATTGTATGCACTGTATCCTTGGGCAACATTCTCATAAATTATAATATGGTATCAAAATGTTATCCTAAATTATGTGCATACCTTCACTCCCGTGCAATTCCATTTGTTCTGTTCCCATCATCACAAGGAGGGGAATATTTTGGCCCCAGATAAAGGTTACCAAAGGAATGCTATTGACTCAAGCGTTCTCTTAAGAACCCTAGAACTACTTAAGAGTATGTACTAGCATGTACTGGCCAAGGAAAGAGGTCATGCTTTAGAAGGGAGGTCTGTAGCCATTACCCATATTGGCTATTACGTGGTCTACTCACATTCCATACCACTGGCATTTAGAGTTAGATTTCAAGCCGCTGAAGTTCTTTCCAAAGATATTTAGTCCTCCGCTTCTCCAATCACTTCCTGTTTGCATTAGGATCTGTCCCTAGAATATTTTTCTTTTAAGAATTCTTTGGCCAGGCGAGGTGGCTCACGCCTGTAATCCCAACACTTTGGGAGGCCAAGGCTGACGGATCACCTGAGGTCAGGAGTTTGAGACCAGCCTGGTCAATATGGTGAAACCCCGTCTCACTAAAAATACAAAAATTAGCCAAGCGTGGTGGTGGGTGCCTGTACCCCAGCTACTCGGGAGACTGAGGCAGCAGAATCGCTTGAATCCAGGAGGTGGAGGTTGCAGTCGAGATCATGCCATTGCACTCCAGCCTGGGTGACAAGAGTGAAACTCCATCTCAAAAAAAAAAAAAAGAAAGAAGAAAAAAAAAAGAATTTCTTAACTTACATATATTTCCTGCCTCTCTTGAAACTTCATCACATTCTCTTTGGCATATGACTTTACCTCTACTTTCTTACTGCCTGGAGTAATAGGAAGTGAGCATTTGTTACATGATATCAAATCTCACCACTTGTCTATTCATTCCTCAATCATACAACAGAATCCTTTTATAATATTGGTGAAAGATAGACTATTACAGTCACATATTCTTCCCATGGCAAAGGGGAAGGGGTCCTTTTCATAGGCATCAGGAATTTGGGCAGTAACTACAGAGGTGGCCTCTGGGAGAGAAGTAGTTCACTGGAGCTTGTAAACATTAATCTCCAAGTCAAAAAAAAAAAGAATAGTTTCTTTCTCCCATATACCCATACAGACTCCAGATGGTCATGTTTAGCCTTTGTGACATTTTGTCTCCCTCAAGATTGTTCTTAAAGATTTTCATTGAACCTACTTATTCAACTAATTTCAGCCTAGTGGTTTAACCAGGGATTCATTGAACCTAGTTTTAATTTTTCTTATTTTTTAATTTTAAAAAATACAAAATTAAAAAATACAAAATTAGCTGGACGTGTTGGTGCATGCCTGTAATACCAGCTACTGGGAAGGCTGAGGCAGGAAATCGCTTGAACCCGGGAGGCGAGGTTGCAGTGAGCCAAAATGGTGCCATTGTACTCCAGCCTGGAAAACAAAAGTGAAACCCATATTAAAAAAAAAAAAAAATTCTGTTTATAACTTCATGAGGACTAGTTTTAATTTTAAAAGAGAAAATTATCAGGTTGATTACCTGCAAACTTTTACTTTCTTAAATAACTAAAAAAATTAATTGTAGATTCTTTTTTTCTTTTTTTTTTTTTTGAGGCTCACTTATTGCCCAGGGTGGAGTGCAGTGGTGTGATCTTGGCTCACTGCAACCTCTGCTTCCCAGGTTCAAGCAATCTCGTGCCTCAGCCTCCCAAGTAGCTGGGATTACAGATGTGTGTCACCACGCATGGCTAATTTTTGCATTTTTAGTAGACATGGGGTTTCACCATGTTGGCCAGGCTCGTTTTGAATGCCTGGCCTCAAGTGATCCGCCCACCTTGGCCTCCCAAATTGCTTGGATAACAGGCGTGAGCCACTGCGACCAGCCCTAATTGTAGATATTACATCTACTCTATAACATCAACTTAACCTGAAGTATTTCTAGAAAATTACAAGAATAAACTTTGAAGTTAGACAGTTCTGTGAGAAACAATGAAAAAGGATCAAGTTGGCTTTAATTTTGTTTTAATTTAATTTAGGGGTAAGTTTGCTATTGAAAAAGTAAAACTTAGGAAAAATACTAGTACTTTAAAGAGGAAGCAATACAAAAAAAATATGCTATGTATAATTATTTACAAAATATTTTCCCCTTAACTGCTTACATGAAAATAACAAGTGACCAGGCGCAGTGGCTCACACCTGTAGTTCCAGCAGTTTGGGAGGCCAAGGCAGGTGGATCACCTGAGGTCAGGAGTTTGAGACCACCCTGGCCAACACAGTGAAACCCCGTCTCTACTACAAATATAAAAATCAGCCGGGTGTGGTGGTGGCACGTGCCTGTAGTCCTAGCTACCGGGGAGGCAGAGGCAGGAGAATCATTTAAACTTGGGAGGCAGAGGCTGCAGTGAGCTGAGATTGCACCACTGCACTCCAGCCTGGGTAACAGAGTGATACTCTGTCTGAAAAATAAATAAATAAATAAATAAATATAAATAACAAGTATTCTGTTGGAATACTCTAACTCATGGATATGCAACATAAACTGTTACTTTTAGGAGACTGATTTGAGCAATAATGAAACTCCAGTCTCCCATAAAAAAAGTAAATAAATTTATTTTGAATGCATATCATCATATTAATATTTATTTAGAAGAAAGGAGCCCACAATTTGGAAGACCTTTGTCCATAAGACTTCTAAATGGTTTCTGGCATCAACCAATCCTGCATTAGCTAATAGGTTGGGCAGAAGACAGTTTCTAGTAGCACTTCCTAATAGTATGCTCTAAATTGAGAGGCGAAGCTTGCTTAGACAACAGACATAAAAAGACAGTTTGGGGAACACAAGATGCTAAATGGTTCCTCACACCAACACATACTACAGTATTTAGCACTACTACTGGTCCTGAAACATACTCAACAATTGCACATTAAATAGGTGTTGTGGCTGGGGGCAGTGGCTCACACCTGTAATCTCCCAAACACTTTGGGAGGCTGAGGCTTGAAGATCACTTGAGATCAGGAGTTCAGTACTAGCCTGGGCAACATAGTAAGACTCCATCTCTGCAAAAAAAAATTTTTTAATTAGCTGGCAGTAGTAATGAGTGCCTTTAGTCCTAGCAACTCAGGAAGCTGAGGTGGAGGGATAGCTTGAACCCAGGAGTTAGAGGTTACAGTGAGCTATGATCACACTACTGCACTCCAGCCTGGGCGACGGAGCCAGACCAATGAATGAATTGGCTTATCTCATTGAGACAGGTGAGCTTTACAGACTCTTGAGTTATTAAATGTTGCCCACAATACTTCCCTTTTTCACTAATTTATTCCTCCAAGAGATCTTTAATTCCTCTACCTCCCCAGATCATGTTACTAGCTATTACTTTCCTAAACATGCTTCTCCCTCTGCGTGACTCCAAACTATTCTTGACTTTCATCCCTCTCTAGATTTGTTCTCTGCCACAAAGTCCAGTTCTTCTCCCTGAGATTTAACTACAGCACTATGGGAAATAGATGATAGCTGTAAGGTAAGGGGGAGACAGGCATATGGGCATTAAAATTAGGGAGCAAAACAGCAAGACAGCAAGTTAGAAAGACAATTTAAATGCATATCATTTTTCTAGTTTAGGTGAAATTCACATTGTATGGCCAAGGTTACCTTTTACAGGAAAATTTCCCAGAATTAATCTATTCTGCAATGGAATTAAGACTTGAATGAGATTAAAGCACTTTCCTAGTTGAGATCAGGACGAGTCAGTTAAAATACGACCATTGCATCCAGGAAATGTACTTCAAAATAGAGAAGTTCACTTTGGGCAATGGGACGGCCTGGGATAAGCATAAGGAAAGTTTCTGGGTGCTGGATGTGTTCTATATCTTTATCCAGGTGATGGCTACATGGGTATATACATATGTAAAATCTGCCGAGCTTTACATTTAAGACCAGGCAGTTTACTGTAAAAAAGCTATATCACAATAAAAAATAAATAAGAGCCGGGCTTGGTGATGTGCACTTGTAGTCCCAGCTACCCAAGAGGCTGAGAAGGAAAGATCGCTTGAGCCCAAGAGTCCTGAGCTGTAGTGTGCTTTGTGGAGCAGGTGTCCACACTAAGTGGGGAATCAATATGGTGACCTTCCAGGAGCAGGGGAACACCAGGTTGCCTAATGAAAAGTGAATAGGGCTGGGTGTGGTGGCTCACGCCTGTAATCCCAGCACTTTGGGAGGCCAAGGCGAGCGAATCACATGAGGCCAGGTGTTCGAGACCAGCCTGAGCAACATGGTGAAACCCTGTCTCTACTAAAAATACAAAAATTAGCTGGGTGTGGTGGTGCGTGCCTGTAGTCCCAGTTACTCAGGAGGCTGAGGCAGGAGAATCGCGGGAACCCAGGAGGCAGAGGTTGCAGTGAGCTGAGATTGTGCCACAGGACTCCAGCCTGGGCAACAGAGAGAGACTCCGTCTTTGAAAAAAAAAAAAAAAGAGTTTAGGTAAAACAGAACCTGAGAGTGACAGTTTGGTAGTATTTCTTAGCAATTTGTAAGGTGACATGATGGTCTCTGAAGGCCATGATGTCCAGAAGTAGCAAAGAGAGGGGCAGTCCACCACAGGACTTTTTTTTTTTTTTTTTTTGAGACAGAATCTTGCCCTGTTGCCCAGGCTGGAATGCAGTGGCACAATCTCGGCTCACTGCAACCTCTGCCTACTGGGTTCAAGTGATTCTCCTGTCTCAGCCTCCCGAGTAGCTGGGATTACAGGGCTGTGCCACCATGCCTGGCTAAATTTTGTATTTTTAGTAGAGATTGGGTTTCACCATATTCGCCAGGCTAGTCTTGAACTCCTGATTTCAAGTGATCCGTCCGCTTTGGCCTCCCAAAGTGCTGGGATTACAGGCACGAACCACTGCGCCTGGCCTAGGATCTTATTTTTTTCATTGCATATGCACTATTCTAACCCCTAATTCTAAATTAATAAATTGGCCGGGCGTGGTGGCTCACGCCTGTAATCCCAACACTTTGGGGGCTGAGGTGGGTGGATCACCTGAGACCGAGAGTTCGAGACTAGCCTGAGCAGCGTGGATAAATCTTGTCTCTACTAAAAATACAAAATTAGCCAGGGACAGTAGTGCATGCCTGTAATCCCAGCTACTCAGGAGGCAGAGGCAGGAGAATCACTTGAACCTGGGAGGTAGTGGTTGTGGTGAGCTGAGATCGTGCCACTGCAGTCCAGCCTGGTTGACAAGAGCGAAACTCTGCCTCAAAAAATAAAATTAATGCATTATTAATTTCCTGGTATATATTCTGTCTCTTTTGCATCTGAATGGCTTAGTGAGCCAGTTTTCTGAGTGCCCTTCCCACTCTATGAGGCAATCACCAAAGAGCTGGAGTAACCAGGCTAATTCTAATTTCTAGACCTATAATGGCCCTAATGACCTTCAGGTTCTAGTGTCCTATCAGCCTTCCTAATGGCAAAGCTAAGGGTAGAAATACTCTGGTTGACAATTTGTGGGTAATCGGGTGGAGGAGAGGTTATATACAATATTGTTTCTTTCCATGTTGAAAGGGTGATAAAAGACAAAACTAAGCTGGTATTTTAAATACTACTCTCTAAATTGACATTTTTGCCTTTGTGAGGTAATATTGCTACAGACACAAAATATGTTTCAAAACATTTACAATCCAACATTTGGTAGGTTGGTGTTGCCCAGTAAAAGGAATATAAAGAAAAGCATCTGAAAATATGTGAAGATGGACTTCATTTTAATATGTTTAAAATGCAATGGGAGGCCGAGGTGGGCAGATCACTTGAGGCCAGAAGTTCAAGACCAACTGGGGCAGCAAAGTGAGACCCCATGTCTCCAAATTTTTAAAAAAAAAAATTAGCCAGGAGACCAGCCTGGGCAACATGGTGAAACCCTGTCTCTACAAAAAATACAAAAGTTAGCCAGGCATTGTGGTGCACACCTGTGGTCCCAGCTACTAAGGAGGTTGAGGTGGGAGGATCACTTGAGGCCAGGAGGTGGACAGAGGCCGCCATGAGCCAAGATCACACCACTACACTCCAGCCTGGGTGACAGAGTGAGACCCTGTCTCAAAAAAAAAAAAATTAGACAAGAGGGGTGGTATGCACTTCCTTGCTACTTGGGAGGCTGAGGCAGGAGGATCACTTGAGCCTAGGAGTTTGAGGCTGCAGTGAGCTATAATTGTGCCACACCACTGCACTCCACCTTAAGCAACAGAGCAAGACCCCATCTTAAAAAAGGAAAGAAAAATAAAATGTCAAGGGAAAGGTGTTCTAGACCTTTACTTAGTGGGAAATGCAATATATACAGGCATGCTGTACATATTTGCTGACTGGCTGAAAGGGAAATCATTTCTGAATATTTTGACATGCCCCCAAAATGGAAAACACTCATCCATATGTAGCCTAAGCAGTCATTTATGTGTGAGGAGGTAATATGGATTTGAGAATAATTATCCCAAATTTCACAGCCTCCAGAGAAGCCTGCATTTAAACATTCTTCCTGGCTATTCTATTTTGGGAAAGTCTTTCCCGAAAAATATATAAGAAGCTAATAAGGCCGTGTGTGGTGGCTCACACCTGTAATCCCAGCACTTTGGGAGGCTGAGGCGGGTGGATCACAAGGTCAAGAGATAGAGACCATCCTGGCTAACGTGGTGAAACCCTGTCTCTAATAAAAATACAAAATAAATTAGCTGGGCGTGGTGGCAGGCGCCTGTAGTCCCAGCTACTCAGGAGGCTGAGGCAGGAGAATGGTGTGAACCCAGGAGGCGGAGCTTGCAGTAAGCCAAGATTGTGCCACTGCACTTCAGCCTGGGCGACAGAACAAGACTCCATCTCAAAAAAAAAGAGAAAATAAAAAAAGAAACTAATAAAAGGAAAGATTTATATTTAATAATTTGCATTCCAAATGTAAAATAGATACAAAAGTTATGAAATATTTTTTCCTAACACATTTCAATAACTTTGCTAAATTGTAATAATGAAAATGTTTTTTAAATCATGTGATACCAAGAAATTATATGTTAGACAGAAATATACTGAAGAGAACTCTTCAGTGATGTCAATCACAGGAAAGTCAGAGCTCGAGTAAAACTAAAATAAAAGGCTCTGATCATTTTGTGTATGTTACAGATTTTTGTTTTCTAAAATTCATCAACGATGTCACAAAGCAAATAAAAGCAAGTTCTGAGCTGAGATTTTCTCTATTTAAGGAGTCTGATGTGGGCACAAGGCTGTCTCTCCACTCCATCTATCAACAGTCTAGTAAACCAATTCAATTTCATGAGCATTTATCGCTGCAATTTTGTGGCCCTTAAGACCATGCTATAGAAACGACTTAAAAAGAGCTAAAAACAATGTGAGTCATAATTTTAGTATGCTTACAGATGAGTAAGACAGCCCAGGTGGGGAACTGAAAACTTCCTTGTTGTAACTTCTTGGTAATTAAGATTTAGTGAAAGCTCTGAATATCTGAGGGATACTCATGTTGAGGTTCCTTAGTATTCCTTATCAAAGTGTTAGAATCTAATATAGTTTTATTTACAGAGTATTCCCATTGAAACTACTAACAGAGAACTATGTGTAAAAAGGTTGTAAGTCAGGACTGATGGTCAAAGTGAGAGCAAATCTTGCCATTCACAGTGCTTTTTCAACAAGAACACTTTTGCATATATCCTAACATACAAATTTTTCTTAAAAAAAATCCGGAGAGCTTCAAAATGATTTTACTGTGTTTCAGTTGGGCCTAAGCAAATGTTGATTTTAAGACTTTAAAGATGGGCAAGACACTTTAATAACAACTGTAAAAATGTTTTCCATTTGGGTGCAGTGGCTTACACCTGTAATCTCAGTGATTTGGGAGACCAAGACGGAGGATTGCTTGAGCCAGGAGCTCAAGATGAGACTGGACAACATAGCAAGACCTTATCACTAAAGAAAAAAATCGAAGTATTAGCAGAGTGTGGTGATGCATGCCTGTAGTCTTAGCCACTCAAGAGGCTGAGGCAGAAGGATTGCTTGAGGCCCAAGAGGTCAAGGCTGCAGTAAGCCATAATCACACCACTACACTACAGCCTGTGCAACAAGCAAGACCTTGTTTCAAAAACAAAAAATTCCATCACTCAACATTACTTTCCTTGACACAGGATCCTTGAAAACAAAACTATGTAATACTATGTTGCTAATAGTTATTATTTGTGTGTGTGTGTGTGTGTGCATAAAACATCTATAATTTTTTTAAACTTCTGCTTTCAGAGTTCAATAAGGAAGTAAAATTTTCTTTAAAAATTTCTTGAAATAAATGAAAATAGAAATAAAACAACGTTTTCAGGATGGCGGATGTGGCAGGCCGCTCCCGCCCTGGCGCTACTGCGTTCTGGAGCCGGGACTTTTCTGATGAAGAACAAACAGTAGTGTACGTTCCAGAAATTTCTACTGAAGGAAATGTCAGATCAAGACGCAAGCTGATGAGTCCAAAAGCTGATGTTAAACTTAAGACTTCCAGAGCAACTGATGCTTCAATCTCCATGGAGTCTTTAAAAGGTGCAGGAGATTCAGTAGATGAACAGAATTCCTGCAGGGGAAAAATAAGGAGTGCATCGTTGAACAATTTATATCTTGAAAACAAAAGACGCATTGCAAACTTAATTAAAGAACTGGCCAGAATAAGGAAAAGGAAGTGACAGCGGAAAGATTGAAAGTGAAGCAGGAGGCCGGGCGCGGTGGCTCAAGCCTGTAATCCCAGCACTTTGGGAGGCCGAGGCGGGTGGGTCACGAGGTCAGGAGATCGAGACCATCCTGGCTAACATGGTGAAACCCCGTCTCTACTAAAAATACAAAAAAAAAAAAAAACTAGCCGGGCGTGGTGGCGGGCGCCTGTAGTCCCAGCTACTCGGAGGCTGAGGCGGGAGAATGGCGTGAACCTGGGAGGCGGAGCTTGCAGTGAGGCGAGATCGCGCCACTGCACTCCAGCCTGGGCGACACAGCGAGACTCCGTCTCCAAAAAAAAAAAAAAAAAAAAAAAAAAGAAAGTGAAGCAGGAGTCATTTGAGATCCGGCTGTTGGAAGAACAGAATGAACTTATCAGCAAAGAAAGAGAAGCTCTTCAGCTACAGTTTAGAGAATGCCAAGAACTTCTAAGCCTGTATCAGAAATATTTATCAGAACAAGAGAAGCTCACCATGTCTCTCTCAGAACTTGGTGCTGCTAGAATGCAGGAGCAGCCGCTATATAACCATCTGTACATCTGACAGAGGACTAATATCCAGAATCTTCAGGGAACTCAAGCAAATTAGCAAGAACAATATAAACAATCTCATCATAAAGTGGGCTAAGGACATGAATAGACAATTCTCAAAAGAAGATATACAAATGGCCAAAAAACATATGAAAAAATGCTCAACATCACTAATGATCAGGGAAACGCAAATCTAAACCACAATGAGATACCGCCTTACTCCTGCAAGAATGGCCATAATCACAAAATAATGGATGTTGGTGTGGATGCGGTGAAAAGAAAACACTCCTTGGTGGGAGTTGTAAAGTAGTACAACCACTATGGAAAACAGTGTGGCAATTCCTTAAAGAACTAAAAGTAGAACTAACATTTGATCCAGCAATCCCCACTAGTGGGTATCTACCCACAGAAAAAGAAGTCATTATACAAAAAAGGTACTTCCACATGCACGTTTATAGTAGCACAATTCACATTTGCAAAAATATGGAACCAGCCCAGATGCCCATCAGTCAATGAGTGGATAAAGAAACTGTGGTATATATAGATATATGATGGAATACTACTCAGCCATAAAGAAGGAACAAATTAATGGCATTTGCAGCAACCTGGATGGAACTGGAGAGTACTGTTCTAAGTGAAGTAACTCAGGAATGAAAAACGAAATATTGTATGTTCTCACTTATAAATGGTGGCTAAGCTATGAGGATGCAAAGACATAAGAATGATACAATGGACTTTGCGGACCTGGGGGAAAGAGTGGGAGGGGAGTGAGGGATAAAAGATTGCAAATTGGGTTCAGTGTATACTGTTTGGGTGATGGGTGCACCAAAATCTCACAAATCACCACTAAAGCACTTATTCATGTAACCAAATACCACCTGTTTCCCCAAAACCTATGGAAATAAAAAATTGTGAAGATGATATGAAATTCAAAAAAAAAGAGGTGGGCAAAGGACATCAGTAGACATTTCTCAAAAGAAGACTGACAAATGGCCAACAGGTATATGGAAAAGTGCTCAGCATTACTAATCATCAGAGAAATGCAAATCAAAACTAGAGTGTCATACCATCTTACCTTAGTCAGAATAGCTATTATTAAGAAAAACAACAAATAGCAGATGTTGGCAAGGATGCAGAGAAAAGGGAACTCTTATACTATTGGTGAGAATGTAAAGTAGTACAGCCACTAAGGAAAATAATATGGAGATTCCTCATAAAACTAAAAATATAATTACTATTTGATCCAGTAATCCCACCACTGGGTCTCTACTCAAAGGAAAAGAAATCAATATATCAAAGGAATATATGTGTTCCCGTGTTGATTATAGCACTATTCACAAAAGCAAAGATATTAGAATCAACCTAAGCTTTCATCAATAGACGAATGGGTAAAGAAAATGTAGTATATCTACAATGGAATACTATTCAGTCATAAAAAGAATGAAATCATGTCATTTCCAGCAACATGGATGGAACGGAAGTCATTATCTTAAGTGAAATAAGGTAGGCAAAAAAAGAAAAATATCACATCATCTTCTCACTTATGTGTGGGAGCCAAAAAATGTGATCACATGGAAGTAGAGAGCAGAAGGATAAGAGACTGGGAATGGTGAGTGGAGGGGAGGAGGGAGGATGATAAGAAGTTGGTTAAAGGTACAATACAGTAAGTTAGAAGGAATAAATTCAGTGTTTGAGAGCAGAGTAAGGTGAGTATAGTTAACAAAAATATATTGTTATCAGATGACGGATACCCTAAATACCCTGACTTGAACACTAGGCATTATATACACATAATAAAATATCACATGTATGCCATAAATTTGTACAAATAAAAAAAAAAAGAGGCAGAAAGAAATAAAACAGATCAGCTGGGCACGGTGGCTCACGCCTGTAATCCCAGCACTTTGGGAGGCCAAGGCGGGTGGATCACCTGAGGTCAAGAGTTTGAGACCAGCCTGACCAACATGGCAAAACCCTATCTCTACTAAAAATACAAAAAATTAGCCGGGTGTGGTGTAGGATGCCTGTAATCCCAGCTACTCTGGAGGCTGATGCAGGAGAATTGCTTCAACCCAGGAGGCAGAAGCTGTAGTGAGCTGATATGGTGCCATTGCACTCCAGCCTGGGCATCAAGTGCGAAACTCTGTCTAAATAAATAAATAAATAAATAAATAAATAAATAAATAAAACATCAAAATATATGTAATAAAGCAAAAGCAGTACTAAGAGGGAAGTTTATAGCAATAAACAGCTACATCAAAAAAGCAGAACAACTTCAAATAAGCAACCTAATGATGCACCTCAAAGAACTTGAAAAATGAGAATAAAATCTTCAAACCCAAAAGTAGTACAAGGAAATAAAAAATGAGAATCAGAGCAAAAATAAATGAAATTGAAACTAAAAAAGCACTACAGAATACTAACAAAATGAAAAGCTGATTTTTTCAAAAGATAAAATTAAACTTTTAGCGAGACTAAGAAAAAAATAAAACCCAAACAAAATCAGAAATGAAAAAGGGATCATAGCAGCTAATGCTGCAGAAATACGAAGAATCATTCAGAGACTACTATGAACAACCATATGCCAACACACTGGAAAACCTGGAATAAATGGATAAATTTCTGGACACATACAATCTACCAAAATCGAACCATAATAAAATAGAAAAACCTTAACAGACCAATAACAAGCCGGGCGTGGTGGCAGGCGCCTGTAGTCCCAACTACTCCGGAGGCTGAGGATCGCACCACTGCACTCCAGCCTGGGCGACAGAGTGAGACTCGATCTCAAAAAAAAAAAAAAAGAAAAGAAAAGAAAAAACAATCGAAGCTATGATCAAAAATCTCTTTTAAAAAAACTCAGGATTTGATGGCATCACTGTTAAATTCTACCAAACATTTAAAGAACCAATAACCAATTCTATCAAATGCTTCAGAAAACTTGACGAGAAAAGAATATTTCCAAACTCATTCTATGAGGCCAGCATTACCCTGATACCAAAACCAGACAATGACACAACAAAAAAAGAAAACTTCAAGCCAATATCACTAGTAAAAACAGGTAGAAAAATCCTCAACAAAATAATAGCCAACCAAATTCAACAACACATTAAAAAGATGATTCACCATGATCAAATGGGAATCATCTCAGGGATGCAAAGATGGTTCAACATATGCAAATCAATAAATTTAATACATCACATTAGCATAACCAAGAACAAAAACCATATGATTATTTCAATACAAGCTGAAAAAAAATGTTCACTAAAATTCAACCTCCCTTTATGGTAAAACACCCTCACCAAAATAGGCATAGACAGAATATACCTCTAAATAATAAAGGCCGTAGATGACAAATGCATGGCCAACATCAGGCTGATTGGGGTAAAAACTGAAAACTTTTCCTGTAAGATCTGGAACAAGACAAGGATGCGCTTTCACCACTTTCATTCAACACAGTACTGGAAGTCCTGGCCAGAGCAATTAAGCAAGAGAAGGAAATAAAGGGCATCCAAATAGAAAGGAAAGAAGTCAAATTAGCCTCGTATGACATGATCTTATATTTAGAAAAGCTTAACAACACCACCAAAAAACTGTTAGGGTTGATAAACAACTGATAAACAAATTTAGTAAAATTGCAGGATATGAAATCAACACACAAAAATTAGTATCATTTATATATGCCACCAGCAAACACTCTGAAAAAGAAAGCAGAAAAGCTATTTCTAATAGCTACAAAGAACATAAAATACTTAGCAATCAATCTAAGAAAAGATGTGAAAGATCCGTACAAGCCGGATGCAGTGGCTCATGCCTGTAATCCCAGCACTTCGTGAGGCTGAGGCGGGCGGATCACGAGGTCAGGAGATCGAGACCATCCTGTCTAACAAGGTGAAACCCAGTTTCTACTAAAAATACAAAAAATTAGCTGGGCGTGGCGGCGGGCGCCTGTAGTCCCAGCTAGTCAGGAGGCTGAGGCAGGAGAATGGCGTGAACCCGGGAGGCAGAGCTCGCAGTGAACCGAGATCCCACCACTGCACTCCAGCCTGGGCAACAGAGCAAGACTCCATCTCAAAAAAAAAAAAAAAGCAAATAGGAAACAATGGGAAAGGAAGACCTCAAGGTAGAAGGTGAAGGTGGGCACATGTGAAAGGCTCCGGCTCCCAGCAGCCCAGAAGGTCTCCTCCCTCAAGCCTCCTCTTGCTGAGACTGGAGCCTCACCAAGCTCTGTCCACTTCAGATGGCAGTGCTGAGGAGTCAATTACATTGATGACTTAAGTAAAGCACTTATTAGCATGGTATCTTGCACCTTGTAAACACTAAATGGTGGCTGTGGATGTTGTGATTAACATTCTTATTTCAGTGTTGGGTGGCTGAGGGTGAAGGGCTGTGTCTGGACCAGGCATTCAGGTGAAAGAGCGGCTTAGCACATAGCCCCACTAATGTGAAGAGCATAATATAGAGGTTGAAAGTTCAGACTCTAGAGCCTGAGAACCTGAACTTTAATCCTTGCTTTATCATGTAACAGCTGCATAATCTTGGGCTTCACTTTCTTCTTCTGTAAAATGGGGATGTGTTGTAGAGTCATCTGAGGACTGCATGAGTGCATAACTGGATGAGAGGCACCTGGGGCAGCATGGCAGCCAGCACTCACCACAGTTAGCTACTGTTACACTGGAGAAGTGAGCTGTTAGGAAGCTCTTCGGTACTCCCTGGACTAAGGATTTGGGAAAAAGGATTGAACTCAGGTTGTGGAACTTGACTTCTCAGGTGGACTGGCAACCAGGGGTGGGGACCATTCCCTTCAGAACTATGGGCTGAAGGCCAGGCTCACACCTGTAATCCCGGCGCTTTGAGAGGTCAAGGCGGTAGGAGTGCTTGAGGCCAGGAGTTCGAGACCAGCCTGCAACATAAGACTCCATCTCTTCCCCGCAAAAAAAGAAAAAGAAAGAAAGAAATATGGGCTCAAAGCAATGAAATGAGCTCCTCCAGTGTTAGAATTTCTCTAGTTTCTTCACTGGATGGAAGGGGGGGCCATTTTCACACCTGAGGCCCCACCATCTGCAGACATTTTGCCAGGGGGCTGCAGGCTGTGCCCCACCCCCACGAGTTTCTTTACACACTCACAAGTGGGTTGGCTCCTGGAGTGCGGTGAGAATCCACCGAGAGGTCAGGCAGGGTGGGAATGGAGCAGTAGGGGCGTCTGGGATGCCTGCAGGAGCACAGCTTTTCTTAGCTTCGTGACTGCATGGGCCTTGGCTTCTCAGCCCACATTTTACCAGGTACACATGTTCCCCTGGGGGGTGCCCTTGATGACCCTTCTGAAGCCCTGAGCA